>NC_037672.1:167619602-167761691 GCF_003255815.1 Theropithecus gelada | reverse complement strand
GGAGGAGGAGGAGGAGGAGGAGGAGGAGGAGGAGGAGGAGGAGGAGGAGGAGGAAGGAGAAGAAAGAAGAAGAAGACAACAAACAACAACCAAAAAAGGTCACCATTTTTGAAAGGCAACATTATTTTAGACTTCCTGTACAATACTTTAAAATTCCTTTAAAAAAAAAATCAGCACTTTTATTACAATGTGAACATTTTATTAAACATTCCTTCATTTTACCATCTTTAATGTATTTAGTGGTTTTGAGAATTTTCATGGCATTATTATATTTTTAAAAGTGAATTTCTGCCGGGCACGGTGGCTCACGCCTGTAATCCCAGCACTTTGGGAGGCCGAGGAGGGCGGATCACGAGGTCAGGAAATCGAGACCATCCTGACGAACACGGTGAAACCCCATCTCTACTAAAAATACAAAAAATTAACCAGGCGTGGTGCCGAATGCCTGTAGTCCCAGCTACTCGGGAGGCTGAGGCAGGAGAATGGCGTGAACCTGGGAGGCGGGAGCTTGCAGTGAGCCGAGATTGTGCCACTGCACTCCAGCCTGGGTGACAGAGCGAGACTCCGTCTCAAAAAAAAAAAAAAAAAAGTGAATTTGTTAGCTATATTCCAAATTTAGTATGTGCAATAGCAATCCACTTTGAAAAATTCCTCATGGAAGGTGGTAATTTGTCACGTGCTTCCAGTGAGATACCTCGTGTTAATGAATATAAAGAAAAAAGGCTTGCCCCCAAAGCATAGGCTTGTACCGTGTGAAAGTGGCTATCTTTGAAACTGAAACAGATCCCTTAACATGCTGCCTCTCAAATGTGGCGTGATGAAAGGGCTCACAACGGATTTGTTTTTCAGTTGAGTTTTATTGAACTATGTCTAATCTTTCTACTATCTATTATATCCTTGACATACTTGCCAGGTTTAATTTTTTGAAGAGTAGACAAAATATTACTCCCCTATTTCAAAGAAAAGAGTCTAGTTTCCTTAGAAAGGCATCCAGGCATCTCTCATTAATCCCAACCATACTAAAATCACTTTATAAGCAATATTTTAAAAGATAAATAAAAAATCTAGATATAATTGCAACATATATTGTAGAAAAGTGTTCATGTTCTTAGTATAAAAAACAGAATAAAAATATAAAGACCAACAACATATAGAGAAAAATAGCAAGGCATAGGAACACAGTACTGAAAGAAAAAGAAACAAGATGGATAAGATGAATACTTTAAAATGTGGTTAAATATATGGTGGGAAGAAATAGTATAGAAGAGCAGGGATAGTAATGGATCATCTCTAAATCTCCTTTTTTTATTTGACATTGGAACCAAATAAGTATTCATACAATTACAAAACAAAAAGAAATCAACATTTAAAAATATTTGCTCTAGTTAACAATAACATAATATATAGTTTCAACTAGCTAGGTGGATATGAACATTTCCAACACAAAGAAATAAAATATATTTGAGATGATATGTATCCTTATTACACTAGTCTGATGACTGCACATTGCATGTATAGAAACATCAATAAGTATTTCATGTACAATTATGATTTGTCAATCAAAAATATATAAAATTTTAAAAGAAAAAAGTAAATTTTAAAAATCAAAAGCAAACTGAAACAAATTGTCTTTTAACTGCTTATTCAGTTGATGACTTAACTACACAAATAGAACTTGATATCAGGTATATTACAGCAGAATAATTGGAGTATACATTCCAAGAAGGATATAACCTAAGTACAAAATAAACCATAAGAACGACTTAAACATTCTTACATAACCATCATTTACTAGTCATATTGAAATGTTATTCTATTCTGAATATATTAGATACATAATCCATATGTATATGAATATACATTTCTGAATTATATATGCCTGAGTATATATGCATGTATATATATTTGAAAACTTCAACTAAGTAATGACATAAATATCATTAACAAGCCTGAGTTTTATTTATAGTGAAACTATAGAAAAATGCATGAAAAATAAATTACATTAATTAAAACCTTGAAATAGATAAAAATATTGTAATCCTAAATTTGAATTTGACATATAAGTATGAACTCACGGTGTATTTTCTTTAAAAATAAACTAAAAGACTGGTATATGTAAAAATTATATATAATATATAGTAAACAGATACATGCAATCGTGTAGGTGCATTTCTTAC
Organism: Theropithecus gelada; assembly: GCF_003255815.1. Classification (NCBI taxonomy): domain Eukaryota; kingdom Metazoa; phylum Chordata; class Mammalia; order Primates; family Cercopithecidae; genus Theropithecus; species Theropithecus gelada. Next base: position 167,759,514 of record NC_037672.1, on the reverse strand, counting down.
CTCCACATCCCCGCCACCCCGCACCGCGCCCTGCCACCCATAAAGATCTAGAATCAATAACTTAGTGGCAACCTAGGGCAACAGAAAGGTAATAAGGGAATTATTTTCTTTGTGGAAGAATTCTGCTAATAAATGAAGAAAAGATGTGCAACTAGAATATTGCATTTGCAGAATCCTGAATAAAACTGTAGACATACGCTAAAATATATTACCAATAACTGCCAAAACCAGTAAGTGAAAAATGGAGAGGAATTATATAATAAATAAATAGGAACCACTGCACCTCCTCTTGCAGAAATGTTATATATTCTTGGAAGAAAATCAAACCTAAATCTGATCAAGCTTCTCCAAATCAATACCGGTTTATTGGAAATCGAACATACTATACAAACAATGGGGGTTCAATCAGCCAAATACAGATGGTAGAACAGTCTACAAGAAAAATGTTCTGGTTTCTTAAACAACAAAAGGTGAAAAGAAAATGTTTTAAAAAGGCATCTAAAAGATCTACTAAACTCTGTTGGGGTTCTCCAGAGAAACAGACAATAGAAGAGAAAGAACCAATAGGAGATAGATAGATGATAGATAGACAGATAGATAGATAGATAGATAGATAGATAGATAGATAGATAGATACATACATACATACATACATACATAGATACATAGATAGATACATAGATGATAGATAGATAGATAGATAGATAGATAGATAGATAGATAGATAGATAGACAGATAGGAGGGGATTTATTAAGAGAATTGGCTCATATAATTGGGGACGCTGAGATGTCCCAGAGTAGGTCATATGTAAGCTGGAAACCAGGGATGCTGGTATTGTGGCTTAGTCCAAGTCGGAAAGCCTCAGAACCAATGAAGTCTATGGTGTAACTCTCAGTCTAATGCTGAAAGGCTGAGGACCCACGAGGCTGCTGGTACAAGTCCCAGAATCCAAACACTATAGCCTGGAGTTCTGTTGTCCAAGGCCAGGGAAAGTAGGATGTCCCACTTTTAGGAAAAAGAGGAACGGTTTGCCTTTCCTCTGCCTTGTTGCTCTCTTCAGGTTCCCAGCTGATTAAATGGTGCCCACCCACACTGAGGGGAGGTCTTCCCCACTCAGCCCACCAACTCACAAGTCGATCTTCTCTAAAGATACCCTGACAGACACACCCAGAGATAAGAATTTTACCAGCTATCAAAGAGTCCCTTAAACCAGTCAAACTGACACCCAAAATTAATCATCGAATAAACATATCGAACAAATACAGTGAAAATAGATTATGGGCTCTGATTAGAACAAATTAACTATGTGATAATAAAAAAGTTTCAAGAATAAGTAGGTATGTGATAATATAAAATTAGTGTTAATATTCTTAGGAGTTTATCTAGTTATTTGCATGATATATAGAAATATATTTGACTACATTCACATTTACTACATTATGGGCAATCCTGAAAAACAATTACATTTATTGTATTTTTTACATTGAGATTAAAGTGACGAATTAAAGAAGGTATATATTATAGGTTTTATGGCTATAAAAGCCCTAGAACTATAATGTGCTTATGAAAATGCGTATTTTTAAAAGACCATAATATTCCGTTATTATTAATAGCTTATTGCTGTTTATATGCTTTTACGAGGTGAACATGTCTCATTGGTCTTTGAAGATAAACTCTTGAAGATATTTGAATTTTTTACATAAATTAGTAGGTGTTATTAACCAACAGTATTTTCCATGGCAATACATCTTAAGAAATTATAAAATAATTGGTGGGAAATATATTTTGAAAGATGATGTGTATTCTTGTGGTTATATAGGACACACCCAGATAATTGAGATCTCATTTCAACATCCTTAGTTTAATTACATTTGCAAAACCCTTTTACTATGTAAATTAACATAACCACAAGTTCTGAGGATTATGATGTGAATATCTTTGGGGAAGGAGAAATTATTCAGCCTACTACACTATACTACACTACTATACTACACTATCAATTTGCAAGAAATTTACAATTTTTTGCAAATTATAAATACAAAGAACTATTGATTATGCTTTCAGTAATCATCAGTTTATATACCTCAATGTGTTAGCCACTTTTTAGACAGAGTAAAATAGCATCACTTCCATTTTAGTCGATTTCTAATTTATTTTTTCATTACATGACAACAAATTTTAAAAGTGAGAATAAACAATGACAAGAAGACTACCAGATATCATTTTGATATGGCGTTATCATAAGGAATAAGTTTATCTACTTATTTGTGTAATGTTTTAGAGACTTAAGAAAAATTGTTAATTGTTAAACATTTTATAGTTTTGGTTTAAAAAGAAAAGCAAAAAATCACAAGCATTCTTATCATACGTGAGAATTAAGTTATAAGAATGCAATGCTATAAGAATAATACAATGGACTTTGGGGACTCAGGGAAAGAGTGGGAGGCAGGTGAGGGATGAAAGTTTACACACTGTGTACAGTGTACACTGCTCGGGTGATGAGTGTACCAAAACCTCAGAAATCACCACTAAAGAACATACTCATGTAACCAAACACCACCTGTTCCCCCAAAACCAATTGAAATAAGTTTTAAAAAGAAAAAAGAATCTCACTTAAACTACCACCAATAAAAATGAAATACTTAGGAACAAATTTAACCGAAGAGCAGAAATATTTTTACACTAAAGTCTATAAAAGAAATTGAAGGAGAGAGAAATAAATGGAAAGATGTCTTATGTTCTTGGATTGGAAGAATTACTATTGTTTCAATGTCCGTACTACCTAAAATGATCTAACAGTTCAGTACAATCGCTATCAAAATCCTAGTGACATTTTTCACAGAAAAACTAAAACAATCCTAAAATTTATGCAGAATTACAAAAGATTTCGAATAGCTAAAGCAATCTAGAGAAAGAAGATCACAGCTGCAGACATCACGTTTCCTGCTTTCAAACTATATTACAAAGTTATACTACTCAAAACAGTATGGTACTAGCATTTAAAAAAACACATAGAACAATGTAAGAGAATAAAGAAAAGAGAGATAAACCCATGCATGTATAGTAAACTAATCTTTGACAATGGCATAAAGAGAACATAATGGGGAAAAGTATAGTATTGTCTATTGATAGTGTGGGCAATGATTGTTATACAGATTCCAGTGAATAAAACTGAATCTTATCATACACCATACACAAAAATTAACTAAAAATAATCTTATATGTAAGACTTGAAAGTATAAAATTCCTAAACAAAACCATAAGGGAACTCCTTGACATTGGTTTTGGCAATGATTTTGAAAATATGACCTGAAAATTACAGGTAACAAAAGACAAACAAGTAGTACTACATCAAACTAAAAAATTTCTGCACAACAAAAACAAGCAAACAACAAAACAAACAGAGTGAAGAGATAATCTATGAAATGAGAGAAAATATTTGCAAGTTATGTATTTGATAAATGGTTAATATTAGAATATATAAGAAAGTCATATAACTAAATAACAATAAAATAAATCATCTGATTTTAAAAATGGTCAAAGGACTTGAGTATAAATTTTTCCAAAGAAGAAATATAATGGTCAACTGGTAAATCAAAAGGTACCCAACATCACCAGTCATCAGGAAAATGGAAATCAAAACTCAAAAAAGTTATTACTTCATGTCTGCTAGGATAGTTCTTCTCAAAAAGACAAGAGATAAGTTAACGATGATATGGAAAAATGTAACTCTTGCTCACTGTTAATGGCAATGGTACAGTCATCATGGAAAATGACATGGAGGTTTCTTTTAAAATTAAAAATAGAACTACCAAATGATCTAGCAATTTCACCTCTGGGGGTACATGTAAAGAAATTGAAATTGGTTTCTCCCAGAGATATCTGCATCTCCATATTCACTGTTGCATTTTTCACAATAACCAAGATATGGAAGCAACCTAAGTATCTGTTAACAAATGTATGGATTAAAACATTTTGCATAGATAAAATAATAAAATATTATTTAGCCTTAATTCAGAACAAAATCCAACTGTCTGTGACAATAAGAATAAACCGGGAAGACATTGTACTAAGTAAAATAAGCCAGAAACAGAGTGAAAAATGCAGTGTGATCTCACTTATATATGGAATCTAAAAAAGTCAAACTCAGAAACAGAGAGTTGAACAGTGATTACCAGGGACTGGGGTTGGGGGAAATGGGGATATGTTGGTTAAGGAGTATAAACTTTCAGCCATAAAATGAATAAGTACTGTGGATCTAATCTACCACAGCATGGTGACTATAGTTAATAACAACGCATTGCCTACATAAATTTTGCTGTGAGAATAGATCTTAAGTGTTCTCACCACATACACACATACAAAATGGTAACTATATGAGGCAATGATGTGTTAATTTACTTGATTTTGGTAATCATTTCACGATGTGTGTATATATACACACACACATATACATATATACACACACACATATATATAATCATGTTGTATACTTTGAATATATACATTTTTATTTGTCAATTATGCCTCAATGATGCAGTGGAAAGGAGATATAACTCCATAAAATCAGAATGTGTGTGTTTGTACATGTGCTTTTGTGTGTGTGCACACACATGAGCATACATGTACATGGTGGTGGGGTTAAAAGTGGTGGCAGGTGGTGTTTCTTGTTAAGTTTATGTTTCAATTTTAGGTTCTGACTCCTGATTTTTTAAAGCAATAAACACAATCACAACTATACATGCTCCCACTTCATTTTCCCCACATCTCCTGGGTTTTGTTAGATTATAAACTTTACCATGTCGAGTTTTATGAATGTTATCTTCTCTTATGCTACTATACATCCCCCTGTCAGTGTAACTTAGTTTTATATATAAATTAATTTAGTGTTCATCATTTAACTTTTGTATTTTGAGGAACTATAGCTTGATTCAAATCATAGTTGTCTCTGACTTTCACCGTCAAATAGTTTGGTCTGGGAAGTTGCATGTGATTTATACTTGTTGACTGCACGTATGTTTGAAAACGTTAGTCTATTACCTTCACACTGAAAAACATCTCCAACCACCATATTTTATGTTTTATGTACCCCCGTAGGCATTGCTCCGTACGGCTTGTTATTGTAGGTTGCTCTAAAGAAGTTTGTATCCAACCTTCATAGAGTATTTGATTTTTATGTTTGACTGTTCTAAGAACATTCTTTAGCCGGAAAGTTTAGTAATGTCATGAGGATAAGCCTTGGTGTTATTTTTAAAATCACTTTTTTTTTCCCCAAATACTACACAGTGTTACTTTGCAGGTTTACATTTTTTTTTTCTTTATTTCAGGAGAAGCCTGCATTTATCTTAGCATAGCTTATCTGCCTATTATTTCTTTTGTTTAAGTCTCTTTTTCGGAAACGCCAGCAGATAGTGGCATCAGTAAGATGGCCAAACAGGAGGCTCCTGACTGTTCCTCCCAGAAACACAGAAAATAAACATCTACACATACATTAGATACCTCGGAGAGAAAGCCAGAATCTGGGTGAGAGACTGCTACACACTGGGCAGAAACTATCCACGCCAAAAAGGGTTTGAAAAGCTGAGGCACCACCCCGATCCCAACCACAGCACATTACAATGGGAAGGAATTCTCAAAGTCCCAGCTTCTCCCTGACCAGTGAAGGGATTACACCATAGAGAGAGCATCCCAAGCTTTGCAGTTCCCTTCCACCGAGGGTATGTCTCTTAATCACCTAACTCCGGGAGTGGAAAAGACCACAAGAGGTGGTTTTAAGTGGGTGCATGTGCACCTCCAGCGGCCCTACCCCAGGATCAGTGCAGAGAGAACGGGATAGAACACCCAGCTCTCAGCTTCTCCCTAAAATGGGTTTGTCAGCATGTTTTCCCAGCTGCTGCCTGAGGGCTGGGCTTCTAATGAGCCTACATCTGGAAGTGGAACAGATAGGGCAGGTAAGCAGTGAGCTCCAGGAGCCGGAATAGGTAGTATGTGGGCACATTCCGTGCTTTCTCCCCACCAGCTTCCTACAGGAATAAAAACAGGATTGCAGATGCGTCTTGAAAAGAGTTTTTGCATGCATCAGGCACCCCAGCTTTAATAGTTCTCATCCAAGAGCCAGTCTCTAAGTCACCTTACTCTGTTGATGCGGCTCTGCCTCCGAGAATCTCCCCACAATGCAGACAACGGAGAAGTGGTTTCTAAATGAGCGCATTTCCGTCGGCCATCTCCCCAGGCTCAGAGTCTGCACCAGAGTGCAAGGATTTGTCACAGATCCTCTCCCAGGCTTAGTGCAGAGTGAATGTGAGATAAACCCCAGCCCTCAGGTTCTCCTCGAGGATAGAAGGCACTGAAACACACACCTAACATTCCAACTTTTTGAGCTGCGTTTTGAGAAACTGGCCAACGTGTGAGGAAAAGAGAATCTCTGTACCCTGTTGAGGGGAAAAATTGGTAAAGCCATTATGGAAAGAGTATAGAGGTTCCTTCCAAAATTAAATTTGAGCCGCCAAATGACCAACCATCCCCTGAATAAATAAATAAATAAATAAACAAACAAACCAGTGCCTCATAGAGATATTTATGTTCCCCTGCTCTTTCTGGCATTTTCATAATAGCCAAAATATGAAAACAATCTGTGTCCACTGATAGATTTTTTTTTTTTTTTTTTTTTTGAGACAGGGTCCCACTCTGTCACCCAGGCAGGAGTGCAGTGGCAGGATCTACAGCTCACAGCTACCTCTGCTGCCGGGTTCAAGCTATCCTCCCATCTCAGCCCCCGAGGAGCTGGGACTATAGGCATGCATCACTAGAGCCAGCTATTTTTATTTATTTTTTGTATTTTTTGTAAAGACTGGGTCTCCCTATGATGTTGCCCAGGCTGGTCTTGAACTCCTAGGCTCAAGTGATCCACCCGCCTGGGCCTCCCAAAGTGCTGGGATTACAGTCGTGAGCCACCGCACCAGCCCCGAATGGATAAATTTGAGCATAAATATATATTTATATGCATATATTTATACATATATACCTATATATACATAGGTACACATATACATATACACATACACACATGCACATACACACAATAGAGTATTATTCTGCGTTAAAAAAAAGGGAGAAACAGCCATTTGCAACAACATGGATGAATTTGGAGGATATTAAGTGATATAAAATAGACACAGAAAGAAAAACACTGTTTGATAGCATTTATATGTAGAACCTAAGAAAATTAAAATACAAAGAAATAGAATAGAATAATCGTTACAGAGGAGAAGAGGAAGAGGCAATGTGGATATATAGGTCAAAAAGTACAAACTTGCAGTTATGTAGGATGAAGAAGTCTGGAGCTCCAATGTAGAGCATGCAGGCTGTAGTTAGTAACACTGTGTTGTATACTGAAAATTTGCCAAGAGAGTGGATTTGGGTGTTCTCACCATACATCTCTCTCTCTCTCACATACAAACACACACACACACATGCACGCACACACACACACACAAACACAGTAACTGTGGAAGGTGATTGATATCTTAATTTGCTTGACTGTAATGAATCATTTCACTATGTGTATGTCTATTAAAATATCATATGTATACTTTAAATATATACAATATTCTTTTTAAAATAGAACACCAGTATTATGCGTATATTAAACTTCTTTTCTGTGTCTCATCTATCATCTTGTATCAATTCTTTCAGTTTTTTTTCCTAATTTTGTTTTGTTTTGTTCCCCAGGTTTTCACAAGCTCAGCTTCTGTGCTTCTGATTTTAATTATTTTATAAAGTAATTGTATTCTCTGCAATTTATTTTATTTCATCTGTCATAAGTGAAATCAACTATATTTTCTCTATTTGCTATATTGTAATCTCTTCCCCGAACCATTGTACTTCACTTTTGTACCCGTCCTTTTTTTTTGGTCTTAAGGGAGAAGTCATAGTGTCTGCAATTTTCTTTGATGCTAAAATAAACTACATTTTTTTCTAAAATAGTCATGATTTCATTGATCAATGACTTTTATTATATGTTCTTCATTTGACTTTTGTTTATGCTCTTCTCTGCCTCTCTCTCTTACTTTCTTTTTTTCTAATTTAGAAATTTTTTGAGCCTCAGTCAGATATGAATTCCTCTGGGATTGTTATATTTGAGTGAGCCAAAGTGCGTTGTGTACAGATGTAGTGTATGTGTATAAGTGTGCATGCATCACGTTCTAGTGGAGACAGGGGCAGCTGTCATGGTCTGCCGGTGTTATGAGGGTTTGTTATCTCTAATATGATGTCAATAAATGGTTTACTTTGGAAGCGTGTACCTTTTTGTCATTCAAACTTGACATTAGTGGTCAGGTACCCTATAAGGTTATTGAGTTTTAGTTGCCTCCATTTTTTTTTTCTTTGAAAAAAGTAGGTAATTTATAGAATCTTTTATTTTTTTCTCTGTGAAATTGGAAATAGGTTGTGGAGCAAGAATGCCTTCATTTGATTGTTTGATCCATGGTTTTACAATTTATAATAACTCCTGAAAAGTCTTGAATGGAATTATTACATAAGTCTTTAGGGATCTGAAATCATTGTGAAAATATGTTTTAAGTAGTAGTTACAGTGCGTAACAGAGATTACCACTGGACCAAAGAGATTTTTAAAGCAGGAATACTAGATTCAGGAAAATCACATTTCCAGTAGTATCTGACTGTGGTTGTGATTAATATAATTTTTTCTTACAGTTTATAAAAAATTATTGGAATAATTTAATATGCAATATCTGGCCCTAAACTCTGCATTGGATTATGTATTTGCATTAGTTTCTAATTCTAATTATACAATTAGTAGAAATATTCACATCATCATCCTCACCATAGCATCTTATTAAAATATTTTGCAGATATACTCTGCACATCAATTTTCGAGATGAGATATTCTGAGCTAGTATTAATGATTCTTAGAGTGTAAAGCTCTGCTTACCTTTCCCCAGAACCAAATATTAATAACTGACAAGTAAAGTTGCTTCAAGATGATAATTACAAGAAATATGAAAGGTAAACGTAATGTTACAGTGGTGCAGTAAAGCTGGTTCACACCGGCTTTCCCATTGAATGTTTAGCGATGTTACATTGATAGCTCAAAATCTGCCATTGTGGGAATATTTACAACATGAAATTCAGGAAACGCTATAGACCAGAGCTTTTAAACAAAAGTAAAACCTGAGCGATCTGGTTATTAAGCATTTGCCAACATACCATTGTGTAATCACTTCAAGGAAAAATGAAATTTTACATTAATTTAGGTTGTTCCTAGCAGAGGGTGATAGGCTGCTGAGTCTGGAAATATCAATATACCACCAATACTTACAGTAGGCAATGTCACCTAGGAGGCAAGCCAAAGTTCATTCAGTAAAGTCTCATTTCTTTGATTAATTGCTTTCCAGGCTCTGTAGCATACAACTTGAGCTTTACAAATCTGCACAAAACTGGAAGGAATTCCTGTGAACCCTACAGCTACCAATTCCTAGATATGCTACTTTAAGAAGGTTCTTTGCTATGTCTAGACCTATTGCCTAAGGGTTTTTTTCAAGTGGGTCATGTCCAGATATATATGTAATCCTAGAGGACTTGAATAGGAAAACTCAAAGGCTTTTGACAGCTCCTACATGCAAAACAAATTGCATTTTAAAAATAACAAATTAAAATGCTCATTCCTTTTGGCTTATCTCATTTCCATTCTGTTGACATTTATTTTGTTATATTTGATTTATGGTCTTTTGCATGTATGGTAAATAAATGATATAGGTCATGGGTACCCATAATTTGAAAAAACATATATTCAATCTTTTATAGTTTCAATTTTTTCTGTATACTATTTATTTGCAATTGTTAGATATGATTAAATGAGGGAATGTGGTTTCATACTCATCAAAATAATGCATTGATTAAAATAAATTGAGAAACAATATAAAGCTACAGATGATGGCATCAAATGGATTTTAATGAAAGTAGCTCTTCCTCTAATATCATGGAATTCTGTTTCTCTTTTACTTTGTCTATCTTTATTATAAGGTGTAAATTCACAGGTCTTAAATTTCATATCCCTTCTTTACATGTCATATATTTTCAATTTGTTCTTTGACTACAGTCTGAATACATTCTGCCTATTTTTAGGTTTTACTCTACTATTACATTTAACTTATTAAGACCTATGTAATGTTTAAACTTATTTTCATAGAAAGCAAACATAGGCTTTTTTACTAAGGCATTTGAAATTTTAAGAAAGTCTTTGGTAAGAAGCAAGTATTTTAGAGCAAAGGACCGCTGACCCCTGCAGTCCTTACTATGCATTTTTCTTAACGTCAGGAAAATCTGGAATTTTGGTTTTCCCTTCTTGAAGTAAAACTCATTTAAAGGAAAAACCTTTTACAGTGCTCAGTGTTGTGCAAACTTTCAACATATTTTTTTTTTACCAACTCACACAAAAATAAAAAGAAAAAAATCAAACTTTTATTAATCCAGGAAATATAATTCAAACACATTAAACTTTCTTGTACCTCCCAAAAATGAATAAAGCAAGTACTTTTGAAAACCATCTTGGCTGAAGCGCTGGCAAGAGCAGGTAAGACGAAGCAAATAGAAAGTCCTTTCCACCCTAATATTTATACATAAGAACTGCATCTTTGCTGGGCAAGATACAATGTAATATATAAAGTGTATGCTGCATTTTCTTGTTATAGAAATTTGTATAGTGAGAGTAAGTTTATGAAATAGGTTCTATAGGCCAGTAAATGACCACTAAAAGGTGAGCTGAGGATATGAGGAGATGCATAAACTCTATCATGCCATTAGGCTTCAATTTAGCATACCAAAAAGCAATACTTTATAGGACAGTGATATCTATTCTTAGTAACAATAATGAGGGGATATTTATGATTATAAAAACTTGGTGAATTAGAGAAAAGGTTTTCCATTTTCTCCCATTCAATATGATACTAGTTGTGGGTTTACATACCTGGTTTTTATTACATGGAGATACATTTCTTATATACTCAGGTTTTATATTAGGTATGTTTCTTCTATACTTTGTGTTTTGAGAGTTTTTGTCATAAAAGAATATCGAATTTTTGCAAATTTTTTTAGCATCTGCTAAAATGATCATGGGTTTTGTCTTTCATTCTGTTAATATGATATATCAATATTAATTAAAAACTAGCCGGGCGAGGTGGCGGGCGCCTGTAGTCCCAGCTACTTGGGAGGCTGAGGCAGGAGGATGGCATAAACCTGGGAGGCAGAGCTTGCAGTGAGCTGAGATCTGGCCACTGCACTCCAGCCTGGGCGACAGAGCGAGACTCCATCTCAAAAAAAAAAAAAAAAAATTATAAAAAAAATTAGAAATTAAAAACTAGCAAATTCATAATCAGTTTATTAAGAAGATTACTATATGGGAATCATAACAAATTCCTGTTACACAATTTCTATATTACACAACACAGAAGAAAATATTCTGGTAATTAAATTTTCTGCACTAATTATTTTCTCATTCAGAATCTATAAACAAGTAGAGGTATAATTTTTAAAATGAAAATAGGATCTTGCATATTTATTTTGAAGTAATTTAAATATTTTCTAAATTTGTTTTTGTATTAGTCTAGTCTCATGCTGCTAATAAAGAAATACCCAAGACTAGGTAATTTATAAATAGAAAGTTTAATGGACTGACAGTTCCACATGCCTGTGGAGACCTCACAATCATGGTGGAAGGTGAAGGAGGAGCAAAGTCATGTCTTACATGGTGGCAAGCAAGAGAACATGAGCAGAAACCATCTAATCTCTTGAGACTTATTCACTGCCATGAGAACAGTATGGGAAAAACCTGCCCTCATGATTCAATTGCCTCCTACCAGATACCTCCCATAACACATGAGGATTATGAGAACTGCAATTCAAGATGAGATTTGGGTGGGGATGCAGCCAAATCATATCACCTTGTCTGCCAGAATTCAATATTTTCAGAGTCAGTACCAAAATTTTCTTAGATGAAACTGTTGTTATTTTAACTTTTCACATGTCATACATTTCTAATATTTGGGAATTTTTTGAATTGTGAAACATTGGTCTTCAGCTCTTTTGAGTATAGGAAATCTTTTAAAACATTGCAAATCAACTTAATAGGAATTAATTATGCATTCAATATTTGTTGATTGAAGAAAATACATATTTTAAAAATTCTACAGTGACTTCAGTATGTCTTTTAAATCCCTCTTCCTTTTATATAGCCAATATATCTGAAAACTAAAATTCTCTATATCGAGAGAACTGAATGTGAGTGCATTCAAGGGCCACTTCTAGTTACTTTGCAACTTTTCAGGGATTCATGGCCTGGGTATGGTAACAAATGTGCTAAAATGAGTCTTATAAAACATAACTATAGAGATGGTGGGAGAATGTGTAAATATAACAGATTTAAAATATATATAGACACATTATATTTTATCAACAGCAAATATTCTAATTTAATTTTATGTATAGTCCAAAGCTGTGATACAAAATGAAAAATGAATTTACTTAGTTTTTGTTGTTGATTTATGAGTGCTATTTATATTATAGGTCTTGTGATTTTTAAAAAGTCTAATTAACTTATAAATGATATATGAATCATCCTCTTCTTTGTTTACTTCTGTTTAATTTTTTGAGTGCCAAACTATTCTGTAGCATGTAGGGATTCTTCAGATAGTTATGGAATGTTTGGGCTGAAATAACACTTTTAAAATAAAAAATCTGGAGACAAATTTTAAATATAAATTTTTATTAAAGTTCAGTAAAACTGAAAACAGTCATCAGTTCCACATTCTGCTTGTTTAAAAAGTATCAATATATTCTACATGTGTAACATAAACCTTTATATTAAGAATTTTACTAATTTGTACTTTTGAGGTCTGAATTAAATATCAAGATACAGTTTTTATATTATTATCTATACTTTAAGTAAAACTGTTAAATGTCTTGCATTTTTTCTCTAACATGTACATTAATATATGATTTAAAATGTTTACTTATGGACTTAATATTAAAATAATCTTGAAAGAGTCACTGATTTGAAAAGCATCTATGAATTTATTCTCGTTTTGTTACTGTTGTCATTATCACATAATCTCAATTACTTTTATTAGAGTTCTTCCCTGGAATCCAACAAGACTATTTTGAAGCTTCCTAGTCAAGTCAATTGGTCCCACTTTATCAGGCCTTTTGTGTTTGACAATGCCAGGTTCCATACTACTTAAATAATAAAATTGCAAATAGGCCAGGAACAGTGGCTCATACCTATAATATAGGCACATTGAGAGGCCAAGGTGGGAGGATCACTTGAGGAATTCTCAAGAGCAACCTGGGCAACATAGTGAGAATTAATCTCTACTAAATATCCAAACAGTTAGCCAGGTATGGTGACACATGCCTGTACTTTCAGCTACTCAAGAGGCTGAAGCAGGAGGATCGCCTGAGCCTAGGATGTAGGTGCTGCAGTGAGCTAAGATTGTGCCACCACACTCCAGTCTGGGCCACAGAGTGAAAGCCCATCTCAAAAGCAAATTTTCTAATTTAACTCTATGTGTACTCCAAAGCTGTGATGCAAAATGAAAAAAAAAAAAAGAGAAAATATTCACAAAATTGTAGATTCTTTTTTAAATTTTATTGCAAGTTTACAAATTAGACTTACATACACTTATGGGATACAAAGTGATGTTATAAACACAATGTGGAATAATTAAATCAGGTGAATTAATGTATCCATCACCTCAAATACTTATCTCTTTTGTGTTGAGAATATTTAAAATGTACTCTTAGAAATTTTTAAATGTATAATACGCAATTATTAACTATTTTCACTATACCATGCAATAGATATTTTAAAAAATATTTATTCCTCTGTATGCTTTGACTAACATCTCCCTATCGTCCCCATTACCTAGCCTCTGGTAACCACCATTACATTCTCTGTTTCTATGAGTTTGATTGCTTTAGTTTTCACTTATAAGTGAGATTGTGTGGCATTTGTCTTTCTATGCCTGGCGTAATTCACTTACTCTTACTGTAATGTCCTCCATGTTTATCCATGTTATTGGATGACAGAATATTCATTATTAGGGCTGAATAGTATTCTTGGTTTTCTAGTGTGTGTGTGTGTGTGTGTGTGTGTACACATATATATGCCACAAATTGTTTCTCCATTTATCATTTAATAAACACTTTTTGATTGGTTTTATAACTTACTTTAAATAATGCTGAAATGAGCATGAAGTATAGACATCTCTTCATAAGGATTTCAAATATTTTGAATAAATACCCAAAAGTGGAACTGTTGGATCATATGGTAATTGTATTTTCAGTTTTTGAGGAGGCTTCATACAGCATCGCATAATCATTGTGCTAATTTGTATTGTTACCAAGAGTGTGTAAGAGTCATTTCTCCACATAATCACTAACATTTTTCTGTCTCCACTTTTATTCTTCCTCCAACATTTCCTGTATTTGATGTCAAAATTTACAGTATTTAGTAATATATATCCCTTGACAACTTATTTTAGCTACAATGGATGTTAATAGATTTGAATTTTAACCCTCATACTAGAAATAACATTGCTTTACAAACCACCATTACAGTCATAATATTCTGAAGAACTCTTATTATTTATACCATTGAGTGTTGTACTTTCAAATGTTTTACACTATTAATTAGTGGTCTTTTTTTTTTTTTTTTTTTTTTTTCAGCTTAAAGAGCTCCCTTTAGCAATTCCTATAAGCAGGATTAGTGATAATGAACTCCCATAGTTTTTATTTGTCTGGAAAAGTGTTTATTTCTCCTTTACTTCCAAAAGACAGCTTTGATGGTAATCCTTGGTTGGTAGTTTTGGTTTTATCTTCACCACTTGGAATACAGTGTCTCATGCTCTCCTGGCCTGCAGGGTTTCTGCTAGGAAATCTACTGGTAGTTGCGCTGAGACTCCTTTGTATGCAATGCTTTTCTAATCTTTTGCAGTTATCATAATTTTTTCTTCATCTTTGAATTTTTATAGTTTAATTATTATGAATATTGGAGAACTCCTCATTGGGTTGAGTTGATTGGACAACCTTGCTTTTTCTGTACCTGGATGTTGGCACATTTCTCTAGATTTGATCATTTTTGTCATTATTTATTTAAATATGCTTTCTTTTGTTTTGTTTTGTTTTGTTTTTTATTTTTTTATTTTTATTTTTTAATTATTACTATACTTTAAGTTCTAGGGTACATGTGCATAACGTGCAGGTTTGTTATATATGTATACTTGTGCCATGCTGCTGTGCTGCACCCATCAACTCGTCAGCACCCATCAACTCGTGATTTACATCAGGTATAACTCCCAATGCAATCCCTCCCCCCTCCCCCCTCCCCATGATAGGCCCCGGTGTGTGATGTTCCGCTTCCCGAGTTTCATTTCACCTTCTTGAACTTTTATTATGAATATGTTAGGTCTCCTGATGGTGTCCTGCTACTCTCATAGGCTTTCTTTATTCTATTTTACTCCTTTGTCTCTTTGCTCCTCTGACTGGATAATCTCAAACATACTGTCTTCAAGTTTCTTGTGCTGATCAAGTCTGCTACTGAAGCTTTCTACTAAATTTTTCAGTTCCATCACTACATACTTCATGTTTAAAATTTCTATTTTTTATTGTTTCTTATTTCATTGTCAAACATATTATTTAGTTCATGTATTTTTAAGATTTATTTAGTTTTTATTTGTGTATATTCTTGTAGTTCACTGAGCTTCTCTTTTAATTTTAAGTTTAGGGGTACATGTGTAGTTTTGTTAGTTACATAGGTAAACTTGTGTCACAGGGGTTTGTTTATTTCATCACCCAGGGTTAAACCTAGTATGAATTAGTTATTTTTCCTGATCCTCTCCCTCCTCCTACCCTCCACCTTCCAGTGGGCCTCAGTGTCTGTAGTTCCCCTCTTTGTGTCTATGTGCTCTCATAATTTAGCTCCTATTTATAAGTGAGAACATGTGATATTTGGTTTTCTCTTCATGTGTTAGTTTGCTAATAATAATGACCTCTAGTTCCATCCATGTACTGGCAAAGGACATAATCTCATTCTTTTTTTATGGCTGAATAATATTCTATGGTATATATGTACCACATTTTCTTTATCCAGTCTACCATTGATGGGCATTTAGGTTTATTCAATGTCTTTGCTATTGTGAATAGTGCTGAACACAGCTTCTTAAAGAGAATTTTTCTCGATTTTTGATCAGTTATTTTATAGCTCTCCATTTCTTGAAGGTCTATTATTGGAAATGTATTATTTTCTTTTAGAGGTGTTATGACTTCCTGATTCTTTGTAATCCTTGTGTTCTTGCACTGTTGTCTGTACATTAAAAGAGATAACATCTTTAAAAGCAATCATGCTCTCAATAGTTAACATCTGAAGAATGGGTCTGAATCTATGATCTTTCTACTTTTATAATCCAAGTCATAGCTTCTTCACCTACACCTTTAATCAACTCCAGACATTTTCTTAGACACTGCTTCAAGGTTTATTTTACTAACTTGGAATTTTAATACATCCTAACTGTACCATTTACACATGTAAACTGAGGGGAAAGCTAGATAAAATATGTTAGTGAGGTGAATTCATGAATGTATTTTACTCAATAGATGTGCTGCTGTTAAATTATTTTGATAACTCTGCTCATTATATACTTTTATATTTTTATTTCTACCAGTATTTTATAAGGGAGCTATAGTAAAATGCACCTAAAATAAACACTATTTTGAGTGACAACATTGAGAAGCAATTAAAAGAATTCATTAGAAAAAGATAAGTCTCCACTTTATAGGCTGATTACATAAATATTTTAAATGCATTGATTTATTTAATACTATTTCACTGTATTCATATTGCTAATTGCATCTTTACACCAATTTGTGTCTGATAATTTGTCTGAATACTTTTTTAATTGTGTTGCAGCAGATATTTCATTAAAACAGAATAAGGATGTTAATATCAACTTTTTAACAAACAACAATTTGATTCAAAAAAGTAGAAAGAGTGTCAACCTATCACATCTCACAAAATTAAGAAAACTGAGCTGTTTACATCAAGCTTGTCCAATCTGCAACCCACATGCTACCTGTGGCCCAGGATGGCTTTGAATGCAGTCCAACACAAATTCACACGCTTTTTAAAAATGATACGCAATTTTTAAATAAGTTTTTAGCTCATCAGCTATCATTAGTGTTAGTATATTTTATGCATGGCCCAAGACAATTTTTCTTCTTCCAATGTGGTCCAGGGAAACCAAAAGATTGGACACCCCTGGTTTGCATAGCCTGGGTATAGATTTTCAACATTAGCATAGGAAACATGGCTTCAGTTGGTACATGTAGGCTAGCTAACTTGGACGTTCAGCACATTACATCTATTAACCCTTCTTAGAGCAAAACACTTTAAATAAATACTACAGTTATAATCTATTAAATATCCACAAAATTACATTTTCACAGGAAAAACAAAGGAAGTTCCTTCAACTGTTAAACAATAAAATTGAAATAAAGATACTGAATAGATATGAAAATTGATTAAATGATCTGTAATTAAAAATTCTCTCAATGAGGCATGGTGCTCCTTTACTTATTATCATTCCATTTTAGTCTAATACTTGCATGATTTTATAAACAAAATTATCGTTGACTCAAAGAAACATCAAAATACATTACTGCCAAAATTAGAAACTAGCAAATATTCTTTCATTAATGAGACCAATGTGTTTTAATGGTGAAATATTAATTCACCCTCCCATAATTGCCTTTAATTTTACCAAGATAGTTTAAGAAATACTTTCTTCCATAAAATAGATTACAGAAATTAACAGTTATTTTCCTTATATATTATATAAACAAATAGAAACAATACTCTTTCTTTGCTTATTAATTCACATAGATAAGTAAAAACAGACATTTGCCAACTTTTCACTTTCATTTCAATATTAAACATAATTTGAATATCTCTCTGAATAGCTTGTTTCCTTAGAGATCATTAGAATAGACTATATGGTTAACATGTGGATTTAATTACTTTCAAGTCTCATATGTTTTAAAAAGATTTATATACACTGACATTTTTGTCACTCTTTTACTTTTAAAAACTTTAATATATTCTGGAATAAAAAATTTTTATTTGAAGAATTTAAGAATCTCAATATTTTCTCAGGAATTTGAATTGTAAGTATCAGAACAAACTAATCCAGTAAAAAGTGCTTTTCAAAGAGTCATTGTTCAATCCATAACTAAAATTGCTACTTGGACTTCACTCAATATTAATAATGAGATAATTAGTTATTTTATTATTTATAATTATTTTACCTTTGTGGAGAACTTCAGAGCATTTCATTAAAGTAACACAGAGATGTTCTTACATTTTATAATAGCAGGAAAGAACACAGAAGGTAACAAAGCTCTCATGAAAGTCAGATATCTGTCCCATCATTCATAAATATCGCTACTTAATTCATTCATATCTTAAATCCCTTATGTGATTCTATTTTTTCTTTTAACTATAGGACTAACCATCTTCTTGTATACTGTATAGTATACTTAATTATTGTGTTTATTGTTTATTGACTGCTTCTCTATGATGTCAGCTTCTTAAGGAAAGGAACTATTCTTAACTTGTTCAATTGTTGTGAAAATATTTGAGATCTTTTCTTCAGAACACCATGCACTAGTTATGAATCCCAGGGAAGGATTCCATACACTTCTAGCCACTGCATGTTGTTATCCACCAAGAGAAACAGCACAGTCAAGCACTGGATGGAGCAACACTTTATTTACATACAGAAGTTACAGAGCAAGATGAATGTCAACTGTGTGCAGTTTCCCCATGGCCAGGAGGGCTCATCCTCACAGCAGATGCAAGCCAAATGGCCACCCACACCCCTTTCCTATCACAGATTGATCCTGTGCCCTTCCAGAGGAGAACAAAAGGAGTAATGGGGTTGGCCAGGTGTCATGCTATGCACATGCTTATGTAAAACAAAGGAGAATACATTGAGCTTGCAGTAGGCAAAGATAATCCCTCATAAGGTGATAAACCCGGTACATGTCTTACAGGCTCCTTATCTCTTGGTAACAAAGTGTTCTAGGCTCAAGATCCATTCCTATGCACCCAAATGGGGGGCAGAGACTGCACACACAGACTATCTTTCCCTACAGCATTCATATGCAGAAAAGGAATAATGATCTGTTCTTTGCACCATACAGAAAAACTAACTCACAATAGATCATAACCCTAAAATAACAACCTAAAACTATAACACTTCTTTAGAAAAACACAGAGAAAAATCTTTTTTGACCTTTAATTGTTGGGCAAAATTTCTTAGATTCAACACCAAAAGTATGATTTTGCAAAAAGAAAAACCTCATTACCATTAAGGAATTACATTCTTCAAAATACACTCTTAAGAAAATTAAGGGACAATACATAGATGGGAGGCTACATTTGCAAAATATATAACTGATGAAGAACTGATATCCAGAATTAATGTAGAAATTTCAAATCTCAATTCTAATACAATATGCTCCCCAAATGAAAAAACTTATGACAGCTCACTGAAGAAGAGCATAAAAAGAAACTCGACATCATTATTAACTAAGAAAATGAAAATAAAATCCATAATGAGATGCCATTACAAGCCATCATAAAGGGTTTTAAAGAAAATAACAAATACCAAGTTCTGTTGAGGATGAAGAACAACTAGAAAGCTAATACAGTACTCGTGTGGATTTATAATGGTACAGCCATTTGAGCAAATGATTTCTGAGTCTTATGTAAAAGTAATAATATAATTACCTAATGACCCAGCAATTTCACTTCTACATATTACAAAATAAAACAAAACATATTCACATTAAATATTTTGCAAATCTTTATGATGACTTAATTTCTATTCACCAAAAACTAGAAAATCCCAAATGTAATTCAAAGGGTGTATGAATACACAAACTGTTGCATATTCATAAAGATGGAATACTATTCAGAAATACAAAGACATGAATTCTTGGCACACTTGTAA
Source organism: Theropithecus gelada (assembly GCF_003255815.1). Lineage (NCBI taxonomy): Eukaryota > Metazoa > Chordata > Mammalia > Primates > Cercopithecidae > Theropithecus > Theropithecus gelada. The sequence continues at coordinate 167,739,430 of NC_037672.1, read as the reverse complement.
TATGAGTAATTATAGAATACTTTATGCTAATTTTATAAGCAAAATTCAGAAGGCAACATGAGAATGATTTCATTTGTGTGACTTTCTAGGAAAGCAAAACTACAGCAGCAGAACACAGACACGTGGATATCATAAGACAAGTTGGTAATCAGCTTTGAGTGGTAAATTACCATGATAGGTAGCCAGTCTCCAAGAAAAGCTGAGTTATCCAACTGTATTTCCTATTATCATGGTTGTGTCTCAATGTGTTCCATTTAATGCTTTTATTTTACATAGGCATATGACATACATCATCACAGTGCATTTTGCTAAAAGTTAACGCCAAAGACGATATTTGATTTGTGACTTGAAATATTAGCTAGCAACATCAAAATGATTTTTTAAGTTATACTTGAATTTGGAACTATTTTATATTTTTGCTTCAAATAGTATGGCTAATCCTTACTCCTGAGCAATAATTTCTGGATATAACCATTTTTTAATAGAGTCATCTTTCACTGTGTTTTTGAAAGGCTATTGCAGAAAGGCCCGGTCTGTGATTGGGCCTCTGATAGCTCCTGTCTAAGTCAGCACAAAAGAATGATCAAAGACAAAACCAAAAATCCATTTGTCGATATAAAATGTGAATTTTATAGAACATCATAACATAACCTCAGTTAATTCTCAGTAGTGTTTTGAGGATTATTAGGTCATTATGAAATTTTAAAAAATACCTCAGGAAAAGTAGAACTGGTTATAATTTTGCAGCATAGGTTTTTATTTTTAATAAATAGTTTTTTAAAGAACTTTAAATGATTCCTTATGATGGTTGTAGTAGAAAATTTAACAGATATTGTAAAGCTAGAGCTCAAGAGATTTTGCTTGCTTGGGATTTTGATTATCATATTTTTTTCCTTAAACTTTTTTTCTTAAAAAGACCTTTAAACAGTTGTATTTGAGGAAAAACTGTATTTGAGTGCAAATCTGAAAAATTGCATTATGTGAAAATGAGATGCATGTCAAATGGTTACTCCATCTTTAATTTTAACAGGAATACTTATAATGCATAAAATTTTAAACAGTATATATTATAATGTATTTAATATATAAAAATATTTACTGTCAAATTCAAAGTACAAATGTAATCGTGAGGTGGACTATCAAACTTTAGAAAGCAATAAATTTTTAAGCATTTTACCAATATCCATTTTATGCCAAGGGGTGATATGCTGATATTGAAGTGGCTTTATCTTTATCTTTTCTTTAAAGCTAATTCCACAAGTTTCTCTGTAAAATAATTTGTTATTCTATATTAATATTTTTCCAGGTGCTCTGTAAGTTGAATTTGAATATTAAATTTTCAATCCAAACTTTCACCACTTCTCACATAATGCGCTTTTATTCTATTATAAAACTTTTGACTTTATTAAGAATGTAATGCTCATTAATGAGAGAATAGAAATTATAAAAGATGAGAAAGAATTCCTCTTTATTGCTGTGTAATTCAAACCGGTATAAAACATTTTGAAAAACAGGCATTTTCTTACAATGTAAAACAGCAATTTCATACAATTTACTACTCATGCTCCTTGTGATTTACCCAACTGATTAGAAAGTTTTTATTCATATAGTAACATGCATGCGAGTGTTTACAGTGCTTCATTCAGAATAACCCCAAACTAAAATAATGTAGATGTCCTTCAACAGATTAAACTATGGTTTATCAATCCAATGAAATATTATTTATACAAAAAATATGTGCACAATTAAGCCACCACAAAGGGACATGAATCAAACTTAAGTATATATTCGAAACAAAAAAAAATGGCAATCTTAAAAGTCTATATACTACAAGATTTCAATTGTAGAATATTTTGGAAAAGACAAAGCTATAAAAATTATATTTGAAAAAAGATGAGAAATTTTCTAGAGTTTAGAAAAAGGAGGCAATGTTTGAATATGTAAAGCGCCTAGAATCGTTTATGGTGGTGAAGCTATTCTGACTGATACTATAATGGTGGATGCACAAAATTATACCTTTGTCAAGGCCTATAGAACTTTACAGCAGAAAGAGTGAACCTTAACTTATGCAATTAAAAAATCATGTAGGAGGTCAGGGAATAACAGTTGAGAACACAGATTATGACCAAAGAATCTAAATACATTATAAATGCATGAAACAACTTCAATGAAGATACGACTGAAAGGTTCATATTCTAAGCAATGTTGGAAAACAGTGGAATCTCTAAGACTAAAGGTAAAATAAAATGTTCATGAGCATTGTACTCTAGTTAATAAAGTTATTTCTCACAAGATAGGGTTAACAATTGTGATACCATAACCTGGAATTAAACAGTGTAGTAAATATACGGTAGGTGGTGAAAGCCAGATTTCTCACTGTCAGTAATGGGAGGTTACAGATAAACAAGAGGAAGAGGCTGGAACGTGTCATGCAGTAATGGATTAGAGTTAGAGACATCAGTATGAACACATATATTTAACTTAATATAGTTTAAATGTTACATATAAATATAATTATAGATATCTGTATATACATGAGTTAGTATATACACATATATTTTCTTTCTCTTAGCTGAGAAGGACTACAAGCAATGACCTCCTAGTGACAACAAGCATACTTAGCACCCAGCTCTTGGTGTCTAATACCATTATCCAATAAAATAAAATAGGACTTTTTGGACAAATGTACTTTCTGCCTCCGACTAGGCAGAAAAGTTACAAGATGAAGCTGAAATATCTTTTAGAAAGAAAAGAAGAAAGGAAGGAAGGAAGGAAGGAAGGAAGGAAGGAAGGAAGGAAGGAAGGAAGGAAGAAAGAAAGAAAGAAAGAAAGAAAGAAAGAAAGAAAGAAGGAAAGAAAGAAAAAAGAAAGGAAGGAAGGAAGGAAGGAAGGAAGGAAGGAAGGAAGGAAGGAAGAAAGAAAGAAAGAAAGAAAGAAAGAAAGAAAGAAAGAAAGAAAGAAAGAAAGAAAGAAAAAGAGAGAGAGAGAGGGAGGGAGGGAAGGAGGGAGAGAGGGAGGGAGGGGAGGGGAGGGGAGGGGAAGGGAGGGAAAGGAAAGGAAAGGAAAGGAAAGGAAAGGAAAGGAAAGGAAAGGAAAGGAAAGGAAGTGAAAAGAAAGGAGAAAAGAAAAGAAGGAAGGAAGGAAGGAAAGAAGCAAGGAGGGAAGGATGGGGAAAAAATAAAAGAAAAAAGAAGAGGAAAGAAAAAAGAAGGAAGGAAAGAGGGAAGGAAGGAAGAAAAGAAGAAAGGAAGGAAGGAAGGAAGGGCAAAAATAGAAAATGATGGTGTATGTCAGAGACACAGGAGCCAACTAAGAGCTTGTTTAATGTTCAAAGCTTGAAAAATTTCAGCAACATTATAAGTAACATAGTATTGAATTATAAATAACATAGTTATTGAATAAATAATAAAGTATTGAAGTAATGTATAAAATATCCATGAGTACATGCTGATACATAAATAAATGATTAATAAATAAATAATTGAGAAAAATTGTTTAAAGAGACAAATTTTCCATGAAGAAGTCCAACTAATTTATATAGGTACTCCACACTCAAGGAGGTGTAGACTTACCAACTCCATCCTCATAAATATTGACTAAACATAGTAATTTTCTTCCAAAGACTACATTATGAAAAGGGTGGGGATGAAAAAGAACAACTTTTCATTGGATAAATTTGATTAATCAACCTCAGCCAAGTAATCAAAGTTAATATCATAACAGTAAATCATGATGATGGTACGTACTCTTGATATGATGTATAACTCACTTCATCTCTGTGGTCTTCTCAAGAAAACACAATCACTGTAAAATCATCAGAAAAACATCATACAAATTCCACTTGAGGGGAATTCAACAAAATGCCTATACCACTCAAAATTATCAAGGTCATCGAACACAAGGGAAATAAAAGAAACTGTCATAGTCAAGAGGAGACAAAAGAGACATGAAGACTAAATAGAATGTCATATCTTGGAGGGGACCCTGGAACATAAAAAGGATAGTAAGTAAAAACTAAGAAAGTCTAAATAAATTATGAACTTTAGTTAATCATAATATGTCTATATTTGTTGATGTGGTAACAATATTAATATTGATTGTACTAAATGTCTCATATAAATATGTTAATAATGGGGCAACTGAGTCTAGAGAACATGAGAACTCTCTCAGTATTTCTCTCCAAATTACTTTGTCAATTTGAAACTGCTTTAAAATAAAACAAGTTTATTTTAAAAGGTAAGAAGAGACAAATAGAAGGGAAACATGGGCCAAGTAAATCATAGATTTTGATCTACATGGACACCTTGAGTCATACATTTATTTCTAAGGTTACGAACAAATATTATTAAAAGGAATACATGATATCTGCTATATTAATTGATTCAAGAAGGTACATAATTTTCAGTGGTATATATCTTGTTACATTTTTCAAAAGTATAAAATACATTGGGGGACTAAAGGTATGATAGCTCTTTTCCACATTTTTCCCCAAATGGAAATGTAGGATATTTTATATAATTTTTGAATAAAAATGTGAAACAGCAATTACTCTCACAAAAACCTTGATCTAAAATTTTATATGGGAAAAAAGCTGTAGATCCCAGAAAAAAAAAAAAAAAAAAAAAAAAAGTTAATGTAGTTACTTTAAAAAATAAGACCAATTTAAATTCAAGAAGATAAAAATAAATATTGGCGTTTAAAATCAGAGATAAATTCTTACAGAAGTTGTGAATATTTTTCTAAGGAAGAATTTGATTGCAAAAGAGATAAAACTATTCAAGTGAATGGGATTCATCATGTGTATACACTCGTCACTGAATCTAAGGGAACTTTGTACAAGCAGAGAGAGTCCAGAATCATTAGAAGCTGGCATTCCTGAAACATTTTCTAGTACTTCCTTTCCTACTTCAGTATTTGCTGCTTTCAGCACAAAACCATGTGCAACTTTTGTATACTCATTGGACATTTTAAAATACATCATTTTAATGTTGACTGGTCTTAGAGGCATCAATCTTCTCTACCTGATGAGCTTTCCTTCACCAGATCCACTTGCCTTTTGCTACCTACGCAAAAAAATTTTATTTTATTTTATTAAAGTAGTAGAGAGGAGATGGGGAGTAAGAGAGAGAATATGAAGAATATTATTACATTTCAGTAGCAGATATTTAAACAAAAGTTTAAGTGCGAGTTAATAATCCACATAACAGATATGTTTGGAATCCAGATTCAGGTCCAGACTAAAGTCATGTTCTTTTTTCATTTAGAATACATGATTTCCAATTCAATGTTGCCCATTATTAGAATAGCTTCCTGTTTCATCTGAAGACTTTCCCTCCTGTGATAACTCATAAGATTCAAGAGGAATTACATAGTCCAAAATGTTATGTAGTTAAATTTTATTTACCTCTGAACACAATAATCTACGGATGTACTCCAGGACTCATTTCCCCTTGATAGCCAAAGTCCATTACCACAGACAACCCCTTTCTCAGATGTCTGTAAAAAGTCAGAGGAAAGTGACTGTGTATTAAGGACTCTCAAGTTTCCAGTTTTTTGTTTTGTTTTTGTTTGTTTGTTTGTTTGTTTTTTGTTTTTTTAAATTTACCCCTACATGACAGGTAAAAGGTCTGCCATGTCTCTTTCCTTTACCATCAACCCTTACCCAAAGCTGTCCATAGCATGTGGCTCAAACAGGCAAACTCTTGCGGGTGGATGTTGGGGAGGTAGTTGTTCCAGAGAGCTCAGTTCTAGAAGAAAGGTCTTCCCTTTCTTTTCTGTGGCTTCCACACCCATCTGATGTCTGGTTGTCTCATCTGCAGCATTGGTCTGTTACAAATTATTCAATCTACAGAAAACGGAGATTCTAAAAGAAAAGAAATTACTAAAAAATATTCTGCGTGAAAATGTATACAAACTGTAAGCAATTCATGGATTATAACAAACAGCAGAGCTGTGTAACCAACAGTGAAGAAATAAAATATTCCCTGTACCACATAGTTCTCTCCTCCGCCTCCTCCCAGCTTCTACCAATCTAACATTTCTACAGCTAATTGAAATGTTTTCAGCTTCTTTTATATTCAAACTTCAGGAATTTTTGAAGTGAAATAAGTTACATAGTTATGTGAATAAAATTATACACTGTGCATTTTTAGTCCAGTTGACTTCTTTATTCAGCAATATGTCAGTGAGATTTATCGAGCTAGTCGCAGGGTGTTAAGTTTGTACATTTTTACTACTGTATAGTATTTTGTTGTATAAACATGTAAGAGATTATTTATCCATTATATGATTAATGGATAATTGGGTTTTTTCCCACATTGGCTCTGTGAATATTCACGAACATATTTTTACACTGCTATGACTTTCTTACAACTTTGCAGTGCGTCTACCTAAGATCATTCTTTTCAGAGGCATGCTCTTCAATCCTTCAGCACTGACATTAACACAAGGTTTCTGCAAACAAATTATGTTTTCTTATATGGGGGAGAGGGGTAGTCTAACTAGTTTGCCTTTATTTTGAAGAATTTCTTTTTCTGGAAATAGAATTCTGTGCCATATCATGTTATTGACATCCCTGGATATTTTACCAACTATCTAATAAAGTGAACTATCAATATGTGCTCATGTAAGCTATCAATTACTACTAACACAAAATGAAGTTGTTTTTGAGCCTTAAGACAGGTTAATGACAGCTGGAATTTACTTTTCAGTGGAGGTCTGTGTAAATAATTACTTTGGTAAAATACAAAATGTATTTTACGAAGTGCCAAAATGTCATTTCCAGGAAAACCAGACAATAATTAGACTATTACTTGCTTTTACAAATTGAGTTATATTCAGTTATATATTAACACGAATTTTGTTCATCTCTGTATCATGTTTAGAGGTATTTGGTTATGGTTTCTATAAAATAATTAAAAACTTCAGGGAACCAGAAAGCCTGTATTTTGATTTGATAATTTGCTTTTTCAAATCAAATTATCACAACACTCATTTTTCTGTTGTGAAGTTGAATTGAGATGTATTAGAACTTTCATTTAAATTTAAAAATGGTTATTTTATGCAAATTAATTCCTTTGATACCGTGTTTTTTAGAGACTTCCATCAGATTGAAACCTTTCTTTTCATGTGAACATGTTGTGTCCCATAGAGAGAAGCTGACCTAAAATTATACATTATCCACCTATATGCTCTTTTTGTATTGAAACTGCTATACCTAGAAAAAAAGATGATGACAACTTTGTGTTAGGACTTTTTTGGTTCATCAAAACAAGATCAAAACTACATATAATATTGTATTAAAAACAACAACCGTAACACTCACCCATTCGCTCACCTGAGTATATTATGTATGCAAAGCCATGGGTAAATTTATCCTTAGGGATGGTTAAAACCCATGTGCCCAGACACTGGTAAAAATCACTTTCTCTTTTTTTTTTTTTTTTTTTCAATCCATGCTCTTTCTGAATATCACCTTCATTCACGAAAATTGGCTGTCTGAAAGAAACTAGTTACTCCTGGCTTACCTCCTTACAACTTTTAAATGAGAGTTGGCAGTTGTCTATAAATCTAACTAGAATAGCATCTAGAAATAATTCTAATGTCCCAGCTTGTTATCTCTATACCAATTGCTGTATGTGGTGGAGTATTACAATTGTTTTAAATGTGGCCAGCTGCCCATTTCTGAAGCCAAGGAGTAACTGATAAGCCTCAACAGGATCACATGGTTGGAATGAGAAAGAATTCGATTCTCATAAAGGAGGGAGGCTTTTATCTGACTAATCAGAAAAAGAAATGTATACATATTGTACACAGTAACTACTAATTACAGTATTTGCACTGAGAATTATCCTGAGTCACAATTACAGTTTCCACATTTAGAAATGGCTTTATGAGAGATTGAACTTATTTAAAATGACTGGGTAATTTTAAAAGGATCCTCTACCAGTAGACATAAAATCACATTAATGCCTGGGTTCCAACATTCCATGCTTTTCTGTTTTATGTTCTTCTTTTATACTTTTCTCACAATCACATTTTTCCCCATTATCATGATAAATCTCAATAGAAATCAAGAAAATTGAGTGAATGTCATGATAGTCAACTTACCACTGACTATAATGATCAATAAGAAACTGACTTCATAGTAAAACATGGTCCTACCTGGCATGAGCCCTTAGATATTACCTCTGTTGGTGTGCCCAACAGGAGTATGATTTTATTTTTTCTTTCCACTTCTGTCTACTTCTGGAACAAAGTTGTGAAGTGTCACAGGTGAGTGCTGTTCCCATCATCTTATTTTGCCAATGACAGAAAAGTAAAAATGTTAAAGAGGAGAAGCTGGTGGTGGGGAGGTGTGGTAAGAAAGCACTAAAGAGAATATGGAGCAACATTATGTGAAAAACTGATGCAAAGTGAGAGCCAAGATCGTGTGCCTACCCTGGAATGACCTTTCAGAAACAGGCTATAAAAGTCAGTTCACCTTTAATAATGATCCACTACATGGCACACAATTTTGAAAAGACCTTCAAGGATGTACAGTGACAAAAGCCTATGAGATAGGTTAAGCTCAGCTGTCATCTCCCATGGTATTTTTCTGCAGACTTGCTTTCCATAGTGAAGAACTGCATTAACTTATTTTGTTGAATTCACATATGCTGATACAACTTTATAGGAGCTGAGATATAGTCCCACACAGGAATTTTCATAATGAAAAGGGGCAATTTTCCATATCAATAAGATGCAGAGTAAGAAAAATGACTTGCACAAACTAATTTAATTTTGCAAGTTACTAGTGCTGGACATTTATATTTAAACCTGAAAGATTATTCTGTAACGTAAGTTTATTAATTTAAAATGTAAAAGATTTCTACCTAAAAATAAGTTTTTAAATTAAAATAAATTTTTCACAAGAAGCTATTCACTTATTCTCACTGGCTTAAGGCATTTTTTAAAAAATGAAAAAAAAAAAGATTACAGACTCTATAAATGTGTGAATTGAACAGAATATGAATTTAATTTTACCATCCCATAGTATAGTTGTGGCTTAAAGAACATTATTCCATAGGCTGGAGAAATCCGAATTTCCCTTGTATATTATCATAAATGTGCATGGTTTTTATCACCAGTTTATGAAGTGTAATTGCTAAAAGTGTCAGAAATTCTTTATATTTATATCTGAACAAGTACATTAATAGTCTATGTATATTAGGCAATGAAAAGGAATAAAGATGTAAAAAAATAGCTAATATGGGTCTAAAGATTCTAGTATATAAAATTATATACAAAACTATAAAAATGTTGCAGAAAAGTATTACCCACTTCATAAAATCCAAAGAATGCTATTCTCACCTCCCAGAATCTCATAACCACTATTTACCTAAAAGTTTTTAACAGAGAAATCCATACACACCAAAAATGATAAAATAATGACATATTTAAAAGTAAACCTAAATTCAGATTTTTTTTCCTTCTCAGTGTGGTATTCTTATTGAGAGTTTACTGTATATTAAGGGTTTTATATACATTCTCCCAACTAATCCTCATTTCAAAGGGAATTTATATTTTAATCTTCAATTCTGAGAAAATGAAATAAAGGCTTAGACAGACTAAACTGTTTCCCGCCCCCCAGAAAACAAAAACAAGACTATTTAATGACTGGTTCTGAGTCCATTTTTCCCTAATTTCAAAGCTGATGTTTTTAACTTTTTACTGTAAATGTTTCTACTGCTTGTATTCTACTTACATTTGATTAACACTGAACCTGAAACGTATCCATAGAATATTCAGACACTATAATGAAGTTTACTTTGCAAAACTCAAAATTCAGTTTATCTGTCTCTTTGTAAAAGCTGAAACCCTAATATTTGGCATCAATCTTTGGGAATGTTTTCATTCACACATGCTTTTGCTCATAAATCAATTAATAAAATTGTATTAAGCTTCAACTATACTCCAAGTCCTGTTTTTAGGTATATTTGATACAGTTGGAAAAACAAATAAACAAAAATCCATGCCCTAGTGGAAATACCACTATGGAAGACAGAGATAGGCAATAAATTAAATAAATATATCATTTAAATGGTGAAAGATGTCATGGAGAAAAGTAATGTTTAAGTATAAAAAGTGCAGCAGGCTATATTAGAATTGCAATTTTCAACAGAGGCCTTAGAGAAATCCTCACAAAGGAAATGAGCAAAGATATAAGTAAGATCACTAGGGAGTCAGGTAGAAAACAATGGAAGGAATATTTCAGGCAAGGGGTCTACAAGTATAAAGGCGCTGAGGTTCAAATGTATGTGAAGCAGTCAATGAACAGCCAGGTGGCCCGTGGGGCTAGTGCAGAGAAAATAGAACAAAAAACACTGGAAGATGGAGTTAGGTGGAAAGGACATCAGAGGCATCAGGCTTTGAATTCTAGCTTTACTTTGAATGAAATGAAAAGACCTGGAAGATATTGAGCAGAAGTGTGACATGGTCTGATTCAAATTTTTGAAGGATGATGATCTGGTTACTCAGTTGAGGAGAAGGGGAAAAACAGAGAGGTCTCTTAGGATGTTGTGATGGTTAATATTCTGTCAACTTGGTTGGATTGAAGGACGCAAAGTATTATTCCAGGTGTGTCTGTGAAGGTGTTGCCAAAGGAGATTAACATTAGGTCAGTGGACTGGGAGAGGCAGACCTACCCTTAATCTGGGTGCGCACCATCTAATCAGCTGCCAGGGTGACTTGAATAAAGCAGGCAGAAGTTGGAAAGAGCATTCTGGCTGAGTCTTCTGGTCATCTTTCTCCCATGGTAGATGCTTCCTGCCCTCAAACATCGGACTCTAAGTTTTTCAGCTATTGGACTCTTAGACTTACACCAGTGATTTGCCAGGGGCTCTCAGGCCTTTGGCGACAGACCAAAGGTCACACTGTTGGCTTCCCTACTTTTGAGATTTTGGGACTCGAACTGGCTTCCTTGCTCCTCAGCTTGCAGACAGCCTATTGAGGGACTTCACCTTGTGATCGTGTGAGTCAATTCTCCTGCTAAACTCCCCCTCATATACACATCTATCCTATTAGTTGTCTCACTTTAGAGAACCCTGAAAAATACAGACACAGAGGAGTTAATATCCAAAACTTAATTTTGTGCATTCTAAGGTTAAGGTACTGACTAAAATACAGGTAGAAGTATTAAATAGAAAATTGAATATAAAATTTGGAGTTGAGGGGAGATTTCTGGGCCAGACATACAGCTTCAGGGTCAATAGTTAGTGAATGGTATGCAAAGTCCTCTGAGATTGGGTGAGATCTCTGCCTAGACTGAGCATCAGCAGAGAAGGTCATGGGTGGTTCTAACATAGGGTGGAAAAAGAAAGTATCAAAGGAGACTGAGAAGGAATAGCTACCAGGTAGGATGAAATGAAGGAAAATATGGAGTGTTTAAAACCAATACAATAAAAATGTTTCAATGAGGATTTAATGATAAGCTGTGCCAAATGTTGCTGGTTCATGAAGATAAGTGAAGACTGGGAACTTAAGATTGGATTTAGTAACGTAAATCTGAGTGTTGACCTTGGCAAGCAGCCTTTATGGAATGATGAGGAAAGTGTCTGAGGCAAGTGGATTTAAGAGAGATTGGTAGGAGCAAAATTGGAGACAGCAAGTATACACAACTCTCTCAAGAAATTTTGCTGTAAAGGAAAACTAAAGGGGAAAGTAAGGTCAAGACAACATTTCTGTTGTTATTGCTTCTTTGTTTGTTTTAAGGAAAAAATCTTTTTTTCTTCCAGAATTAGAAAAAAAATGAAGCTACAGGAGGGATAAAGGGGAAATGTAGGAGACAGTTCCTTGAACAAGTAGAGGCATGAAGCTGACCCAGGAGTGACAGCGTCTGCATTTATTAGGAGCATAGGCAGTTAAACCTGTAAAAAAACTCCAAGAAAAAGTAAAAACATATGAGTGTAGGCAGATAGTTAGATGTGCTGGTAGATACTTGCAAATGATCTCTAATTCTTTAAACGCTCTTTGTACATAGGAAGTGAGTTCACCAATTGAAAGGAGAAAGGAAAGAGTACTGGAATTTTAGAAGATGATTATTGGTGGTGAAATTATCATAAAGAATTATTAGAGAATGAACAGAAATGAGATAATATAACTGCTCCTTAAGGTTTCACTTGAGAGTAAGAGGCATGAATGAACAAGCATTGGCAGCAAAGTAGTGTTTCTTCCAGCCACATTCTGCTGCCAGCAGTGCAGTATAGGATAGACTGAGAGTTAGAGTTGCTGTTTTGTGAACATTGACTCCTAAAATTGCACTATTTATGGTTTGCTTAGAATAAAATATTTATGTTAAAAATTTTAAATAGAAATAATTCCAAATAGTAGAGCTTTTCTAAATCATTTTAAAACATCGTATCTGAAAGTCTTGCTTGGTGGCATTTTCTGTTACACTCTACGTGTTGTCTCGCCATAATAGAGAAAGAGAAATTTGCTCAATTGCTCTGTCAGAATCACTGGATCCTACCACAGAAAAACTATTGTATTCACTTAGGTTGTATTGTGAGATCCTGTTGCTCTGTTTCTTGGAGTATATATAAATTCATGATCACTTTAACTGTTATTTTCAACTCTGTGGAACATGCAAGTTCAAGTGAAAGTTCTAGGATTTATTGAAATTGAATATATAATAAATAATATTTCTTAATATATGTCCATTATACTTTATTTTTTAAATTTATTTTAAAAGAAACAGGATCAATGTGAGGAATGTGCAGGTTTGTTACATAAGTATACGGGTGCCATGGTGGTTTCCTGCAACTACTGACCTGTCCTCTAAGTTCCCTTCCCTAACCCTCCACCCCACTACAGGCCCTGGTGTGTGTTGTTCATGTGTTCTCATTGTTCAACTTCCAACTATGAATGAGAAAATGCACTATTTGGTTTTCTGTTCCTCTGTTAGTTTGCTAAGGATGATGGCTTCCAGCTTCATCCATGTCCCTGCAAAGAACATGATCTCATTCCTTTTTATAGCTGCATAGTATTCATGGTATATACGTACCACATTTTCTTTATCCAGTTTATCATTGATGGGCATTTGGGTTGGTTCCATGTCTTTGCTATTGTAAATAGTGCTGCAATAAACATAAGTGTGCAAGTGTCTTTACAGTAGAATGATTTATATTCCTTTCTGTATATATCTAGTTATGGGATTGCTGGGTCAAATGGTATTTCTGATTCTAGATCCTTAAGGTATCACCATACTGTTTTCCACAATGGTTGAACTAACTTACATTCTCACCAACAATGTAAAAGCGTTCCTATTTCTCCACAGCCTCACCAGTATCTATTGTTTCCTGACTTTTTAATAATCAACATTCTGACTGGTGTGGTTTTGATCTGGATTTCTCTGATGATCAGTGATGTTGAGCTCTTTTTTAATATGTTGGTTAGCTGTATAAATGTCTTCTTTTGAGAAGTGTCTGTTCATATCCTTTGCCCAGTTTTTGATGGGGTTTGTTTTTTCTTGTAAATTTAAGTTCTTTGTGAAGTGTGGATATTAGACCTTCGTCAGATTGGTAGAGTTCAAAAATTTTCTCCCATTCTGTAGTTTGTCTGTTCACTCTGATGATAGTTTCTTTTGCTGAGCAGAAGCCCTTTAGTTTAATTAGATCCCATTTATCAATTTTGGCTCTTGTTGCAATTGTTTTTGGCATTTTTGTCATGAAGACTTTGCCCATCCCTATCTCCTGAATGGTATTGCCTAGGTTTTCTTCTAGGGTTCTTATGGCTTTGGGTTTTACATTTAAGTCTTTAATCCATCCTGAGTCATTTTTTTATAAAGTGTAAGGAAGGGGTCTAGTTTCAGTTTTCTGCATATGGCTAGCCAGTTTTCCCAGCACCATTTACTGAATAGGAGATCCTTTTCCCATTACTTGTTTTTGCCAGGTTTGGCAAAGATCAGGTGGTTGTAGATTTGTGCTGTTATTTCTGAGGTCTCTGTTCTGCTCCATTCGTCTATATGTCTATGTTGGTCCCAGTACCATGCTGTTTTGGTTACTATAGCCTTGTAGTATAGTTTGAAGTCAGGTTGAGTGATGCCTTCAGCTTTGTTCTTTTTGCTTAGGATTGTCTTGGCTATATGGGGTCTTTTTTAAACCATATGAAATTTAAAATGGATTTTTCTAATTCTGTAAAGAATGTCAATGGTGGTTTGATGAGAATAGCACTGAATCTATAAATTGCTTTCAGCACTATGGCCATATTCATGATATTTGTTCTTTCTATCCATAATCGTGGATTATTTGTTTGTGTTCTCTCTTATTTCCTTAAGCAGCAGTCCTTCACATCCATTGTTAGTTGTATTCCCATTGTAGTGATTCTGAATGGGAGTTCATTCATGATTTGGCTCTCTGCTTGTCTCTTGTTGGTGTAAAGGAATGCTTGTGAGTTTTGCACATTGATTTTGTATCCTGAGAATTTGCTGAAGTTGCTTATCAGTTTAAGTAGGTTTGGAGTTGAGATGATGGGGTATTCTAGATGCAAAATCATGTCATTTGCAAACAGAGACATTTGACTTCCTTTCTTTCTATTTGGATACCATTTATTTCTTTCTCTTGTCTGATTGCCCTGGCCAGAACTTCCAATACTATGTTGAACAGGAATAGTGAGACAGGGTATGCTTGTCTTGTACTGGTTTTCTAAAGGACTGCTTCCAGCTTTTGCCCATTCAATATTATATTGGCTCTGAGTTTTTCATAAATAGCTCTTATTGTTTTGAGATATGTTCCATCAATACCTAGTTTATTGAACATTTTTAACATTAAAGGATGTTGTATCACAGGCCTTTTCTGCATCTATTGAGATAATCATGTGGTTTTTGTCTTTGGTTCTGTTTGTGTGATGGATTACTTTTATTGATTTGTGTATGTTGCACCAACCTTGCATCCCAGGGATGAATCTGACTTTATCATGGTGGATAAGTTTTTTGACGTGCTGCTGGATTTGGTTTGCCAGTATTTTATTAAGAATTTTTGCATTGAGGCCGGGCGCGGTGGCTCAAGCCTGTAATCCCAGCACTTTGGGAGGCCGAGACGGGTGGATCACCAGGTCAGGAGATCGAGACCATCCTGGCTAACACGGTGAAACCCCGTCTCTACTAAAAATACAAAAAAAAAACTAGCCGGGCGAGGTGGCGGGCGCCTGTAGTCCTAGCTACTCGGGAGGCTGAGGCAGGAGAATGGCGTGAACCCAGGAGGCGGAGCTTGCAGTGAGCTGAGATCCGGCCACTGCACTTCAGCCTGGGCGACAGAGCGAGACTCCATCTCAAAAAAAAAAAAAAAAAAAAGAATTTTTGCATTGATGTTCATCAGGGATATTGGCCTAAAGTTTTCTGTTTTTGTTGTGTCTCTTCCTGGTTTTGGTATCAGGATGATGCTGGCTTCATAAAATGAGTTAAGGAGAAGTTCCTCCTTTTCAGTTCTTTGGAATAATTTCAGAAGGAATGTTACTAGCTCTTCTTTGTACCACTGGTAGAATTCATCTGTGAATCTAGTGGTCCTGGGCTATTTTTGGTTGGTAGGCTATTAGTTGCTGCCTCAATTTCAGAACTTGTTATTGATCTATTCAGGAATTTGACTTCTTCCTGGTTTAATCTTGGGAAGGTATATGTGTCCAGGAATTTGTCAATTTTTTCTAGATTTTCTAGTTTATTTGCTTAGAGGTATTTATAGTATTCTCTGATGGTAGTATGTATTTCTGTGGGGTCAGTGGTGATATCCCCTTTTTTATATTCCTATTTCATTCTTCCCTCTTTTTTTCTTTATTAGTCTAGCTAGTGGTCTGTTTTATTAATTTTTTCAAAAAAAAAGTAGCTCCTGGATTTATTGATTTTTTTGAGGGTTTTTTTATGTCTCTATCTTCTTCAATTCTTATCTGATCTTAGTTGTTTTTTATCTTCGGCTAGCTTTTGGAAGAGTTTGTTTTTGCCTCTGTAGTTCTATTAATTGTGATGTTAGAGTGTCAATTTGAGATCTTTAAAGCTTTCTGACATGGGTATTTAGTGCTATGAATTTCCTTCTTAATGCTGTGTTAGCTGTGTCCCGGAGATTCTGGTATGTTTTTTTCTCATTGGTTTCAAAGGACTTCTTGAATTCTGCCTTAATTTCGTTATATGCCCAGTAGTCATTCAGGAGCAGATTGTTCAATTCCATGAAATTGTGTGGTTTTGAGTGAATTTCTTAATCCTGAGTTCTAATTTTATTTCACTGTGGTCTGAGAGACTGTTTTTTATGATTTCAATTATTTTTCATTTGCTGAGGAGTGTTTTACTTCCAATTAGCTGGTTGACTTTAGAATAAGTGTCATGTGGCACTGGGAATCATGTATATTCTGTTGATTTGGAGTGGAGAGTTCTGTAGAAGTCTTCTAGGTCCACTTAATCCAGAGCTAAGTTTAAGTCCTGAATATCCTTGCTAATTTTCTGTCTTATTGATCTGTCTAATAGTGACAGTGGAGTGTTAAAGTTTCCCATTATTATTTTGTGAGAATTTAAGTCTCTTTTTAAGCCTCTAAAAACTTGTTTTATGAATCTGGGTGCTCCTGTATTGAGTGCATATATATTTAGAATAGTTAGCTCTTCTTGTTGGATTGTTCCTTTTACCATTATGTAATGTCCTTCTTTGTCTTTTTTGATCTTTGTTGCTTTAAAGTCTGTTTTGTCAGAGACTAGGATTGCAACTCCTGTTTTTTTTTTTGTTTTTTTTTTTTTCTTTCCATTTGCTTGGTAAATTTTCCTC
Organism: Theropithecus gelada; assembly: GCF_003255815.1. Lineage (NCBI taxonomy): Eukaryota > Metazoa > Chordata > Mammalia > Primates > Cercopithecidae > Theropithecus > Theropithecus gelada. Next base: position 167,722,652 of record NC_037672.1, on the reverse strand, counting down.
CATCCCTTTATTTTGAGCCTATGTGTGTCTTTGCACATGAGATGGGTCTCCTGAATACAGCACATGGATGGGTCTTGACTCTTTATCCAACTTGCCATTCAGTGTCTTTATATTGGGGAGTTTAGCTCATTTACATTTAAGATTAGTATTCTTATATGTAAATTTGATCATGTAATCATGCTGCTATTTGGTTATTTTCCACACTAGTTGATGCAGTTTCATCATACTGTCATTGGTGTTTGTATTTCGGTGTGTTTTTGCAGTGGCTGGTACCATCTCTTCCTTTCCATATTTAATGTTTCTTTCAGGAGCTCTTGAAGGGCAGGCCTGGTGGTAACAAAATCTCTCAAGATTTGCTTGTCTGGAAAAGGTTTTATTTCGCCTTTGCTTATGAAACTTAGTTTGGCCAGATATGAAATTCTAAGTTGGAAATTCCTTTTTTTATGAATGTTGAATACTGACCCCCAATCCCTTCTGGCTTGTAGAGTTTCTGTTGAGAGTTCCACTGTTAGTCTGATAGGCTTCCCTTTGTAGGTGAACTGGCCTTTCTCTCTGGCTGCCCTTAACAGCTTTTCCTTCATTTCAGCCTTGGAGAATCTGAGGATTATGTGTCTTGGGGTTAATTTCTCGTGGAGTATCCTAATGGTGTTCTCTGTATTTCCTGAATTTGCATGTTGGCCTGTCTTACTAGGTTTGGGAAGTTCTCCTGGATGATATCCTGAAGTGTGTTTTCCAGCTTGTTTCCATCCTCCCTGGCTCCTTGTGGTACTCCTATCATTCATGGTTCAGTCTTTTATGAAGTCTCATATTTCTTGGAGGCTTTGTTCATTCTTTTTCATTCTTATTTTTCTAGTCTTGTCTGCAGGCCTTATTTCAGCAAAGTGGTCTTCAAACTCTGATAGCCTTTCTTCCCCATGATTGATTTGGCTATTGGTACTTGTGTATGCTTCACAAAGTTCTTGTGCTGTGTTTTTCAGCTCCATCAGGTCATTTATGTTCCATTCTAAATTGGTTATTCTAGTTAGCAATTCCTCTAACCTTTTATCAAGGTTCTTAATTTCTTTGCATTGGGTTAGAACATGCTTCTTTAGCTCAGTGTAGTTTTTTTATTGCCTGTCTTCTGAAGCCTACTTCTGTCAATCTGTCCATCTGATCCTCCATCCAGTTCTGTGCCATTGATGGAGAGATGTTGCAATCATTTGGAGGAGTAAAGGCACTCTGGTCTTTTGGGTTTTCTGCATTTTTGTTGTTGTTGTTGGTTCTTTTTTGTGAGTTTGTCTAGATTTGTTCTTTGAGGCTGCTGACACTTGGATGGGGTTTTTGTGGGGGCTTTTTTTGTTGTTGTTGATGCTGTTGTTGTTGCTTTCTGCTTGTTTTTCTTTCCATGGTCAAGTCTCTCTTCTGTAGAGCTGCTGCACTGTGCTGGGGGTTAACTTCAGTCCTTATTCATCTGTCACTCCCATGACTGGAGATGTCACTCAAGCACACTGGAGAACAGCACAGATGGATGCCTTCTTCTTCTTCTGGGACCTCTGATCTCAAGGGAAACCAACCTGATGGCAGTAGGATCGCTCCTGTATAGAGTGTCTGGCAATCCCTGTTGGAGGGTCTCACTCAGTTGGGTGGCAAGGGGAACAGGACCCATTTAATGAAGTACTATGTTCCTTGGTGGAGGGGGTGTGCCTCGCTGGGGGAAAACCCACTCATCTGGACTGATTGGATTCCTCAAAACTACCAGGAGGAAAGGCTAAATCTGCCAGGCCACAGAGATTGTGGCCACCCCTACCCCTAGGGGTTCAGGTCCAGGGAGATCCAGGGTCTATCCCTGAGCCTCTGGCTGGAGTTATTGGAAATACCTGCCCGTTGAGGAAAGATGGATCAGGGTTAAGCCTAAAGAGGTCGTCTGGCTATAAACTGCCACAATCGGTGTGTTGGGCTGTAGGGGAAAGTCTTGAGACCAAGCCATCTAGCCTCCCTGGCTCTAGCAGGGGAAAAGCACAGCCTGGAGCTTTAGAGATGGGTGTTGCCCTTCCCCTGCCCAGGGAGCTTAGCATGTTAGCAAGTTTTGAGACCCAGTGCTGACTGTTGCTCCACCATCAAGGAGCTCAAATGGCTTAGACAGCAGGCAGCGGCAGTGGTGCTGCTTGGCTCCAACCCACCTCCCCCATGGGAGTTTCACAGGTTTAAGCAGATTCCATCTGACAGGCTGTTAAGAGTCTGCATGCTCCAGGGTTGGGACCCTAGGCCTCAGTAGTATGAGTTCATGAATGGGATCTTCCAAACCGTGGGTTGCACAGTTCTGTGGAAAAAGCACTGTTTCCCTGCCTGGGTAGCAAGCTCACTCACCACCTCCCTTGGCTTGAGGGAGGGACTCCCCTGCCCTGTGTGGCTGTCAGGTGGGCCGCCACACCACGCTGTTCCTCCTTCTCTTCGTAGGTCCTGTCAGCCTCCTAGTCAGTTCTGATGAGAGAACCTGGACACCTTGGTTGCCAGTGAAGGATTCACATGCTTATTATGTTTTGTTTGTTTGTTTGTTTGTTTGTTTGTTTTTGGCAGCTTCTGAACTCTGCTGTTTCCAGTTATCTTTCCGTCCCCCATTTTACTTTCAAATTTAATAATCGGAGAGATCATTGTGTTTTTTCCCCCTATTAAAAGAGGTTCTGGAGGTTTTCTTAGTGTTCAAACTCTAATGATATAGTAGAAATAATAATTTCCTGTAACAGACGTAAAAAAGTGTGAGCTGGCAGTAATGACAGGGACAGTCATGTACAATCACCATAAAATGGGAATGAACACTGTGATTTATAAGTGATATGGATTTCTTTTCCACAAAACTATTTCAAACTGGGAATTTTCATTCAATATGTCTACATCCATCACTAGAAATGAAATAAAAAGCCTGACAAAAAAGTCCATCACTTAAAACCTCTGTTTTGATTGAACAGGCAATTCAAAGCTTTTAAGAAGATTAAATAGATAAACATCTCACTTTGGAAGCTGAAGTTTTCAGTAGGAGACCATAAAATACAATTATTATTATCAGGTGAACTTTTTCAACAGCATCACATACAACAAATTGGCTCAATAACTATTTTAACTTCAATTAGAAATTAAAGTATTTTCTCTACCCAATATTTTATTTTTAATTGAAAGAGTTGTTGGGAGCCAATGGCTGTCAGCAGCGCCCTAATGGGGAAGTTGACAGTTAAACAAGGTACTTGACTATTGACCATTGGTTTTTCTTTGTATGAATTAACTTTCTAAAGCTTCCTCATTACATGTGTAATGCAGTCATCTATCGACTGTTATATTGAGGGCATATAGTAAGGAGTGCATTTCTCTTTCTTTCTCTCTCTCCCTCTCTCAAGTTAACTTTGCCCTTTTCACTTTCACTTATAGACTCACAAATCCTTTCTCTCTCTACTCATTCACACTAACTCTGTCATGAACATTGCCCATCAACTATAATAATATTTGAATAAGTCACTCACAGGTTCTAACTGCAAGGGTTTTTCACTTAGTTTCTTACTCCTTTTTGGATGTTGAAGATTTTGACTACATGACGCATTCTCTGGATCTCCTCAATTGTCCTTTCATTCTAAGGGAAGCTTGCAGCTATAATACATTATTATTCAGCCTAGTAGTGACTCTGTTGTTATATGTTTTCATTATTTAGTTATTCACAGAGCACAAAAATTGGCATGTACCTCATTAGAAAGGGAGGAAAAAGTCCATAAAATGCTGACACAACACTATGATACTCGCAATCACCAAGATGTAAGGAAATTAAGTCTCTAATAATAAGAGTTTTGAGTTTTAAATGTTCCATGATTTATGAATTCCTATTATAGACTTAATCTCACATAATCTCATGCACTTTTCAAGGAGCTTAGATAAGCCATGAAGAAGAAAAGCATAATATTTCAACCTCATTTAATTTGCAAGGCAAGGTTTTATATATTTAGATATAATCTTTAACTTTCCAAATTAAAATTGTTGTGATGAATATGAGTCCCAGAAAACTTTTCATAAGTGCCTTTAATAAAGCTAATATTATAAAATATTTTATAATAACATTATTGCATGAATTACTTTTTAATATGTTTGTTTTGTCAGTCAATAAAATACTTATATTTTGACATTTATAACAAATGTCACAGCAAGTCATATTAAATGAAGCTTTTAAATGGTTTGAATTTCATTTAATAATTGAAAAATTCACCAAACCTAGCATAATTATAATATATGAAAATTTATAGGATTCTTTGTAGACCAACACAATGATTATACATTTTTTCCTCCAGAATGAGAGTCATTGGTATAATAGTATAGATATTTATGTATGTTTTCTTGTATTTTTCATGATATAATTACATTTACTATATAACTTAATGACAATTTGTTTTGTGAAAATTTTGGATATACATCTATAGGAAAATAATTTTTTAAACTAATTAATTTGAAAATATTCAATATTTAAACATCTAGATTCAGTTGTGCGGACATTTTCTTTCCTTCTCCTTTCCTCCCCATTGTTTCTTTCTTACTTGTTTGCTTGCTTTTTTTTTTCTTCTTGTAACAGAATTCTTAACTTTCTCTGGCTCCCATTAAACCAAAATAAAGGAAAAAAAGCCACCATAAAATAACTGCAAATTTTTCAGTTTAAACCCACTATATTAATATATCAGAGTTTGAAGCACGAATCTTCCAGAATGTCATTTTTATTTGCAACTGCACATGGATCAATGAGAAGCTTTTGCCTACTCAGTGCAATAATGCAACCTTGGATCAAGACAATGGGGGTTTATTTAATAAATAATGCTATAGCTATTTTATTATCAGTTTAATAATTAACTAAGCTTTTATATTCAGAGTATCTAACTTTCATAGAGAACACTAGGCAACATCCAACATAACATGATCACAATCACTATAACTATTATGAATTAAATAATTTAATGCTTCTCTTTGATTTTAAAAGAAAATTAAAATATTCTCCACATTAAAGTAATTTAAATTTGTGGCTTTTCTGAAACATGATGACATTCTAGAATGTTTTTAATCATATTAAATATAGTAATACATGTTTGTGAAATGTTACAGAATTGGTTACAATTTAAAAAATTAAAAGTTGCATAATAAGATTTCTATTTAATATTTTATTACCTTCTGGCTTTTAATTGGTTTGTGGTCCTTAAGGATATTGTATTGTTTTTAAAATTATAATATAGTAAAGTTGACTTTTTTGGTATAAAGATTTTGGATAGATATGTGTAACCATCACCAAAATTATGAGTTTTCTTCTAACTCCTATGTGCTATTTTTTATAGTCATACCCTATTTCTAAACCTAAATCCTGACAACCATTCACCTGTTTTCCATCACTGTTGATTTCTTTCTTTTTGATAATGTCCAAACGGAATCATACAAATTATAACCTTTGAGACTGGCTTCTTTTACTCAACATAATCTTTAAAATGCAACTAAGTTGTTGCATTCGTCAATAATCCATTCTTTTGGACTGCTGAATAGTACTCCATTTTGATATAGAATACTTTGTTTTTCCATTAACTGAGTGAAATGCACTTGGGTTGCTTCTAGTTTCTAACAATTATGAATAAAGCCACAATAAACACTCACATATAACAGAAGCACTTTTTGTCTTACTTTTTGAGTAGCTTGATTTTGCCGCATCTATTCAATTATGATATGTCTTAGTGTAGATATCTATGGGTTTATTTTGTGTGAGGGTCACTGAGCTTCTTTAATCTCTAAATTTATATTTGTCACCAAACTTGGGAAGTCTCAGCTATTAGTTTTTCAAATATTTTTCCACACCTTATTATTTTGCTTTTTTGTCCTGTGGTTAATTACACAGTTGTTAGACCTTTGGTTTTTGTCCCACATGCCCCTGAATTTCTGATCCTTTTTGAATTTATTTACTTTTTACTTTTTGGTTAAGACTGGTTAAGACTGAATAATTTTTACTGATTTGTAATCAAGTTAACTGACTTGGAAGAAAGAGTTTAGCCTGAAAATCTTTGCAGTGGTACTTGAATCTGCCAGCATATCCATCAGCCAGTGGCCAGTCTGGGAACTGTGCTGTGGTCCACCTGTTAGTTCCATTCTCCATGTCTTTGATATCTTATCAATTAGATACATGCTTTGAGGCTAGCCCTTGAATGTCATAAATTCTTCATGGGGTCTTTTGCCTAAGCTCCTCCCTCTCTGTGTCCTCTGTGGCTCTTCTTACTCAGAGGCTCCCCATATTCTTTTTTCGGCCAAAAAGCTAGAGTTTATTTCCCTTATTTTATTGTACATTTCTGTGATTGTGACCTCTTTTGTGGGCAAGTAGCAGGAGGACAAAAAAAAAAAAAAAAGTAAAGAAAAGAAAAAGAGCAACAGCGTTTCATAGATCAGTGAGAAAGATTCCTTACCCTCAGAATTTAACTCCTATGGGTCATAGGATTGCTTAGGGGCTAGGATACAATCAATAATAATAATAATACATTTTAACATTATTTTAAAAATTAGGAAGAAAATGGAACATTTATGCATGCTCTCTGGGCATTAAGAATTTAATTCTTTCTCCTCGATCAGAAATAGAGGGCTGTTCCCAGAGTTCCTTCTATGTGTACTCAAAGCCACCTTCCAGGTTCTTGGGTGCACTGCATTCAGAATGAGGATAGCAGAAGGGAAACAAATGGTAAACTCATTGTGAATTTATTGGTACCTTGCATTTGAGTCTTCTCCAATTCATCTGCTTCTCTTTACTTCTGAGATTCCTCAAGTAGCTGCTTCATGCATTCTGTCTAGATTTTATAATTAAGTTTGGTAGACAGAGAGGAATGTGAGTACTAAATCTCACACATAACTCAAACTATTTTTATTACATGATTAAGATACATAGCTATTAACAAAATGAATATGTTCAGACCATAGCCTGTCAGACAGTAACATATTTTGTCAAAGACTGTCAAAATTCCTCTTCAAGTTAATAGTAGTATTAAAACAAAGTGTTAATGTTGGAAAGTGTTTTGGATGTTTATATGTTTAAAAATTATGTATATGTTCATATATATACTTATATGTATCTCTCTTTCTCTGCATATACATATGTATATACACACATATATACACACATACACAAATGCAAAACCTTTTATGGGGACAAATGAAAATCTGATACATTTAACATGCTGCATTGTCGAATGTGACTTTTGCCATCATAAGAAACCAGTAAAATAATAAAAATAGAGATGTTTCTTAAAATTACAAGCATTAGTAGTTCTCTAATAATTGTTTATACATGCATTGGGAAAACAGAAAAAAAAATTTGAAAATATTTTCCATTTTTTAAATGTAAAAGAAATTGCAAACATACTGAGGGTTATTGCTATTTTGATATGGTTTCAGATGTAACCGAACAAATTATCTATCTAATTTTTTGAAGAATGAATGTATATAATTTAATAGCTGACAGTAATGTATGCAATCTATTAGATTTTAGTCATTTATTTCTGTCAAACTATCACTAGTTATTCACTATTTATATGGAAGACGAAGACTATCATTTAGATCTTCTTTCCTAAAGAAATCATCTTCTATTATAATTAAAATATAAAATACCCTTTTATAAATTTTTATGTTGAATCATTTTTTAATATGCTTCATTTACATTATATTTTGAGACATATTACCACCACAAATTACAGATGAATCAAAAAGATGACGATGAGAATAACCAGTATATATACTAAAGCAGAAGCAGCACTTCGATTTTCAAAATTAGTGGAATTGGGTGTCTTTTTAAACAGATGTCTATAAATATCATAAATAATGAAAAAGTCACCTTTCCTTTCTCATTCCTTTTATGAATTATTAAAATAAGCTTAATAAATCTACTATAAAAAGATAACAGAAAAAAATAAAAGAACTTTAATCCCTTTTATTTCTGCCCAGGAGACCATAATGAACTTCACACAAGATAATACAATTCTAATCCTTCTGCAAAAATGTTCATCCTTACAAGATGTCAGATTCTTTCCAGCTTTATCAATATTATCATACATCACATATCTTATAAATTAATTATTGTTCATGATTTCTTTTAGAAAAGTACTTAAAAATTCAGACGGGTGTTCTGTGGAATCAAAACTTGGTCAACTTACCCTTCCATTTTTAGCTCTTTTTATTCCAAAGGTAACTTCTGTGACATTCACACTCCACCAGATGTTTCTGGAGCTGTGCAACTTGTAAATCCTTTTATGATGATTTTCCTCAGTCTATCAGTCAAAGTTTCAAGACAAGAAACACAAAACATTGTAGGCATGTTCAATATCAAGGTATTTAACGTAGGGTATTAAGTGCTTAGGAAATTTCTGGAAACACTGAAGGAGTGAAAATCAAGGGAGGGCTGCCAGTATGGCTGATATAAAGGACACAGAAAAGTCTAGAGGTAGGAAGCTGTTGCTGCCGCCACTGCCTCTGCTGCCACTGTTCCTGTGGGCATACAAAGGAAACTGAAAAGCATAGAAATATTCTTTTAATTTGTTTTTGAGACAGGGTCTCACTCTGTTATCCCGGCTGGAGTGCAATGGCGCAACTGCAGCTCACTTCATCCTCAACCTCTTAGGATCAGGTGATTCTCCTACCTCAGCCTCTGGAGTACCTAAAACCACAGGTGCACTCCACCAAGTCCAGACGAGGATCTCACTATGTTGCTCAGGCTGATCTTGAATTTCTGGGCTCAAACACTGCCTGCCTCAGCCTCTCACAGTGTTGGGGTTATAGGCGTGACCCGCTCCACCTGGCCAGAAATACTAAATCTGGAAGGAGCAACTGCTGCGAAACACTCCAGCTTCTTGAAGTCACTTGCTAGCCAAAAGTACAGCAGGAAAAATCTGGTTCCAAATCTGGAAAAATACCCTAAGATACTGTCTTTCTGAAATGTATCCTTAATAAACATTATTTAAGACTTCATTCATTGAAACTACTTTGCATTATATTCTAGATTCCTAGCTGTAAAGTTACCTAGAAGATTATAAAGTTGAATTTTCTATTCCTAGTTTTATGGGAGAGGATAGAGAAGACAGAAATTGATGTGAAATATAAATCAATGTATCTAACACACATGGGATATTTATTTATATTAATGTCAAATATTTATGTCTTTCCGCTAAGTAGAGATAAATATATTAAACTATTCAAGCCAAAGAATACTTATGGACTTACAAGAATTTTCTTAAATAAAGTTATTAATTGTATAAAGTTATCAGAATTGGGGTAGTGAGAATTTTGTTTGAATTGTAACTCAAGGTTCAAAATGTATTTTTAAACTGATAGGAATTAATAAACAACCCAAAGAACATGAGATGAAGGCAAAAGGACCATTATGCCACTGTTTTCATCAACCAGGCTGAAGTGTTTGAATTTTATTGTTATGCTGTTATTTCATAATTGTTATAAGCACTAAGCTTAAAAAAATAGTGTGTTAAATAAAAGATTTACTCAGTTGAATTCACTAATGTAAATATGACCAATATAGTATAATATAATGCATGTAAGAAATACTGAAGACTGTACATATATTTTTATGATATAGCTGAAAAGGACAAAACATGGCTTTTGAGGTTTTAAACCAAATGATGGTAGTACATTAACCTATAATTTCACTGTATCTGAACTTCTTGAAAAGTTTTTTATTGTTTAAATCTTATTGTATAGTCAAGTGTGCTTTTTACTTAGACAAATACAACTCATGTTTTATATGAAATGAAATTCTACTTATCATTTTGAGATACAGTTTCTAATCTGACAATCACAAGTACCTTGTGAAGCAGTTAAACAGCAATTACTGGCTTCGTTTTATGTAAGACTCAGAGAAGTTTTAAGGTTTGCCTAAGCTCACACAGGATGAAAATTTAAGCCCCTTTCAACTTTCATAAGACTCTATCATAAATTAAGTAAGATACTATCTTTCTGTAATGCATCCTTAATAAACATTATTTAAGTTCAATGTGTTTAGTGAATTACCTTGGTTCTAACTTCCAGTGCAAACAGTCTTAATAGATTCTTTATTATGAACCAAGCATCTAGGTTCGGCTAGAATTCATTTGCTTTATTTATGTATGCACTAAATATTATCAATTAAATATCATCAAAACACTCTGTAGCATTTATATATACACATGTATTTATGTGTTTTGTATGTGGCATAAAATAAATATCATACTACACATGCATACACATGAAATTCACACACACTACACACACACCCCTCTTAAAAGGATTACAAAATCATTCCTCTGAGAAAAAGATGTTTAAGTATCTGCAAAAAAACAGTAGAGGTTTTATAGGAGGGGCATGGTTTTGAGGGGTGGCATTCACCTAACAGAGCTGAGTGAAAGAAAACAGGTAGGAACACATAATGAGAGAAAGGACAATTGTTATGTAGTAAACTGAAGGTCTCTTGCTATTTATCTTTGCGCCTTTAAGGTGGCATGAAGTGAGAGGGCTGTGGAATGACTTAGACCTAAATGGGATCTAGATGTGTGTGAAAGCGATGGCCGACTACAGAAAGAGATGGGATTGAGAAAGTTAACGGTGAGGTAAAATCGCAGTGTTCTCTTATTAAATTGCATGGGAAAGGAGCTGGGACCACGACATATGATCAGGTTTTGTTTTCTCAGATGGGGTATGCTCTACTTTTGGTCTTTTTGTCACTGTATTATACCTTTGTGAAGCCTTCTGTGTAGCAGTGTATACATTTATATATAACACCCAAGGGGAAATAGTATTTTGAGTGAAGCATTTTGTCTAGATTATTTCAATAGTCTGGTTAAAAAGGAAGAGGAGAGGCCGGGTGCAGCAGCTCACCTCTGTAATCCTAGCACTTTGGCAGGCCAAGGCGGGGGGACTGCCTGAGCTCAGGAGTTTGAGACCAGCCTGGGGAACATGGTGAAACCCTGTCTCTACTAAAAATACAAAAAATTCGCCGGGCATAGTGGTGTGCGCCTGTAATCCCAGCTACACGGGAGGCTGAGACAGGAGAATTGCTTGAACCCAAGAAGCGGTGGTTGCAGTGAGCCAAGATTGCACCATTGCACTCCAGCCTGGGCTACAGAGGGAGACTCCGTCTCAAAAGAAAAAAAAGAAAAGAAAAAAAAAAAAAAAGAAAAAAGAAAAGGAAAGAGGAGAGACAGTAGTGAGAAAGAGAAATAATCCATCCATTTAACTTCTCATTTTTTCCTCTAATCCTTCTTACATTATCTTGAGGTGATTAAGTTATAATTATTTTCTAACTGGATTCTTTCAAAAATATTAACTACATTAATTTGGCCCTCTGAGGACATATACTACGTATCTTTTTCTTGCTCTTTTTTTTTTTTTTCATAGCTGGTTTTATTTTAAGAACTGAACCACTGATTATACTTACACTTAACCTGCTAATGTTGTCTGTATCTCAACTCATTGGAATTTGATTTAACAAAATTAGTTGTGTAAATAGTAAACTATTTTGCTTTTGTTATTATTGAATAGCAAATTTTTAATAAAATTGACCATTCATGTATTAATTTAGAATAATCATATGAGAATTCATGCCATAAACCTCTGCAGCTACAACATTCCATTTTCTTCCTGAAGTTTTGTAAGTTTAATTATGCTTTGATTATTCCACTCATTTTAAACGTACTCACCCTGTATATATCACTTTTCTCCTGTTAGTTTTATTTGCATTGTACATGAACATAGTATTATTTAATATGCTATTGTGAATTAGCCTTTAATTTTCTGCTATTTTCAGCATTCTGCTAGTGGACTTTAGATATGGTGGTCACTTCGTATTTCATACGCTATGATATTTTGATGTGTATTAATCTGAGAGTGATTATTATAATGAATACAACTATATGAATGCTCCCAACTTTCATCCAAAATATTCTCTGAAGATTTATTTCCTTGTTCTATATGTATATATATTCATGGAAGTGACTGCCAACAAAAAGAATGGTTTTTATAAGACTAATCCCCGAGTGGGTTGATAGCGTAATGTGGGCACAAGGATAGACATCAAGACCAGAGTAACAAATAGAATCCAGAAACAGTCCTACATATATATGGGCACTGGATTTATGGCAAAGGCATGACTGTAATAAAGGGTAATTGTATCTATTGAATATATGATAAAAATAAATATTTAATTCTATGTTGCATCATATACAATAAATATCAGATGGATTATAAATATTAAATAAAAGTAAAGATTGAAACAAAAATACCTTTAAAAGAAAATCAAATATATTAGTTTTTGAAAAGCAATAATTTATTAAAAGGTCACTGAAGTTACTAACCATAAAATAGTTAAATTAGGCTGGGTGTGGTGGCAGTGGCTCATGACTGTAATCTCTGCACTTTGTGAGGCCAAGGTGGGCAGATCACGAGGTCAGAAGTTCAAGACCCGCTGGACCAACATGGCAAAACCCCATCTCTGCTAAAAATATAAAAAATAGCTGAGCATGGTGGTGCGCTTCTGTGATCCCAGCTACTCAGGAGGCTAAGGCAGGAGAATTGCTTGAACCCGGGAGGCAGAGGTTGCAGTGAGCTGAGATCACGCCATTGCACTCCAGCCTGAGCTACAGAGCAAGACTCCATCTCAAAAAGAAAAATAAAGTTAAACTCTATAAACAAAAAAAGTACAATCATATGATTACATTAAAAGAACAAAAAATCAAGATTCAAAGTCAGATAAAATATTCTCAGTCCTTATATATAAAAATATTTGTATCTGGAATATATATATCATGCCTCAAAATCAATAAGAAAATGATAGACTAGCAAAGAGAAAACCTGATAAGTGTATTTTTTTCAAAGAGAATAGCCAAATGGCTGATAAAAACATGAAAAGTTACTGCTAGTCTGCATAAAAATGTAAACTGATTCCACTAGGCAACTATTAGAATTTTTTTAAGTGAAAAATGTTGGCCAGGGTAAGAAACAATTATTCCTCTTATTCCTTTCTGGTATGGTCATAATTTGGTATAACCACTTGGAAACCATTCAGTGTATATACTTACACTGTGTACATACCTATGCTAAGAATCCCATTTCAATGTTTGTCTTCAAAAGAAATGTATACACATTTTCACCAAAACATATTGGCAAGTATACTCATGCCCAAGATAATTATTCTCCATAGCTCCCAAGTGAACATTACCAAGATGTCATTTGACTAAACAGAGATACATAAAAATAAATTATTGTATATTCACAAATTGGAATAATATATAGAAATGAGAATGAACAGACTACTATGAGTTAATATGGACAACTCTAATAAGCATTCTATTGATAGAAAGAAGCCAGGTACACAATAGTACATCTAAGATATATTACACAAATTTAATTAACATTCAATAATAAAATATGGTGTTGGAAGTCAGGCTAGGGATTCCATTTGGGTACGGAGCTCTAGTGACTGGAAAAAAGTGGCAGATGGACTCTGGGGTTTTGGTAATATCCTGTTTCCTGATCCAGATGCTGCTTACATGACTATTCAACGTAACGAATTGTTTAACTTTCTACACTTACACATTCATAATTTTTTTTTTTTTTTTTTTTTTTTTTTACTGAGATGGAGTCTCACTCTGTCACCCAGGCTAAAGTGGAGTGGCATGATCTCGGCTCACTGCAACCTCCGCCTCCCGAGGTCAAGCGATTCTCCTGCCTCAGCCTCCTGAGTAGCTGGGACTTCAGGCACCCGCCACCACACCCAGCTAATTTTTGGTGTTTTTAGTAGAGACGGGGTTTCACCGTGTTAGCTGGGCTGGTCTCAAACTCCTGACCTCATGATCCGCCCACCTCAGATTCCCAAAGTGCTGGGAATACAGGCGTGAGCCAGCACGCCCGGCCTAAAATTTTTTAAATAAAGGTACATTTTAATGACTGATATTGAAAATTCACTCTCCCACTAATGGCAGCTCTTTGCTGTTTTCCTCTGTGTTGTCTAATTTCTTCAGCTTTACAGGTTTATATTAGTAGCCAGGCCACTGATGTTATGGAATTTTTAGGCTGTGCTAGAATCTAGAATGTATATCAACTGCTTCTCTCTCCCAAAATAATTCCCAATGAATTAAATTCTTCGTTTTTTGGAATTAGGAGGAGTTGCCAGGATGGAGTCAGTTTCTGACCCACTCTTTTCATGGTTGTCGAAACAATTATGTGGTACTTGTCTTTAAAACTCTCTCTTAATTACAACGCATTAATGAGTTCTTATGAAGGACAGCAACAAATTTTCAAAATATTGAAAAATTAGACTTTTTTTCTACTCACATATTAAAAATGTGTATGTATATTTGTTATGATTTGTAATTTCTGTTCTCTTAATCTAACATACACAGACTATGAAAGTTGACATGAGATTTCATGTAGCATTCCTTACTATTACATTTCTAAGTATTGCCCATTCATTTTTTGGCAGATCTTGATAGTTTAAACTCATAACTTTTAATTAAATAAAGGAATGTGTCTTCTTGCTGTCCCTTAAAAAGTGATTGCTTCTTTTATTGCATGCAGAGTATTTGTAGTTTAATGGAGATGGGACCTGTATTTTATTTCCCTAAAACTAGTAAATATTGTAAATATTCTTCATATTATTTGGGTTGCTTTTAAATCATATGCCCCTTAATGTCAGCAAGCATGTGAGTAAAAAGAGGTTGACATCCAATTAACACAGGCTTTTACAAGTTTAATGAGCAGTGATAAATTTAAATTCCTTCTTTGGCACTTTTAAAGAAAGCGTAATAACAAGTGGAATGAACCAGAGGGAATGTTGCTCTATTGATTCATAATAAATTATTTCTAAATTATTTGTTTGGAGACAGGAGAAATCTGCTTTGCAATGAAAGTCATAGGTTATTTAAACATTTCTGTCTGCAGTAAAGCCAAATAATAAACTACAAATCCTTATACTATGTAAGAAAATCACAGAGCCTAAACTTAAGCTTGCTATTTTATTTGATTTTATTTTTAGGCTTTCAATTTGTAGGTGTTTTTTGATTTCCCTTTATTATTTCACTGCCAGTAAGCAGAATGTTCTATGATGTCAAGGCAACATCAGAGATTTCTGTAAAATGCAACATTAAATTTTTAATTAGCAAGTAAAACTTTTGCATATGAATTGACCATCTCAATATCTATTCCTATTAAAAATGTCTTTGTAAATGATAACATAAAGACATTTTTGCTGCTCTGGGACTGATACAAATTATTGAAAGTAATTCCAATACAACAATAATTAATTCTGCTTTTATGTGCACAATGTAACATTTCAAAATGATAATAACCAATCACACTCATTTTATATACAATTGACTGGAAGTCACCTAATACTTGATTGTAGCAAGACTGTTTTCATAATTGATTATTAACATTTTCTCAGAGAGATATCTAACAATTGAGTTTTAATCATTTTTTTAATTTATTTTTTATTATTATTATACTTTAAGTTCTAGGGTACATGTGCATAACGTGCAGGTTTGTTACATATGTATACTTGTGCCATGTTGCTGTGCTGCACCCATCAACTCATCAGCACCCATCAACTCGTCATTTACATCAGGTATAACTCCCAATGCAATCCCTCCCCCCTCCCCCCTCCCCCCTCCCCATGATAGGTCCCGGTGTGTGATGTTCCCCTTCCCGAGTCCAAGTGATCTCATTGTTCAGTTCCCACCTATGAGTGAGAACATGCGGTGTTTGGTTTTCTGTCCTTGTGATAGTTTGCTAAGAATGATGGTTTCCAGCTGCATCCATGTCCCTACGAAGGACACAAACTCATCCTTTTTTATGGCTGCATAGTATTCCATGGTGTATATATGCCACATTTTCTTAATCCAGTCTGTCACTGATGGACATTTGGGTTGATTCCAAGTCTTTGCTATTGTGAATAGTGCCGCAATAAACATACGTGTGCATGTGTCTTTATAGCAGCATGATTTATAATCCTTTGGGTATATACCCAGTAATGGGATGGCTGGGTCATATGGTACATCTAGTTCTAGATCCTTGAGGAATCGCCATACTGTTTTCCATAATGGTTGAACTAGTTTACAATCCCACCAACAGTGTAAAAGTGTTCCTGTTTCTCCACATCCTCTCCAGCACCTGTTCTTTCCTGACTTTTTAATGATCACCATTCTAACAGGTGTGAGATGGTATCTCATTGTGGTTTTGATTTGCATTTCTCTGATGGCCAGTGATAATCATTTTTATTATCTATTCCATTTTGAAAATGCATCTTGCATAGATATATTGCAAGGAAAATTTGTTCCTTGTCTTTTAGTCCGGTTTTGTTTAGGAATTGACAATTAAAGATGTTTACCATGTACTAAGTGAAGTTATCTATATATACATGTACACACACGCATATATATGACTACCTTGTGAAACGACTACCATGAAGCATCTAATTTATGGGTGGCTTTGACGAATAGATTTATCCATCACCTCACATAGTAATCTTTTGTGTGTATGTTGTAAGAACATTTACGATCCACAGTCTTAATACATTTTAATTAATTATAGTCACTATGCTGCATATTAGATTTCCAGAACTTATGCATCTTACAAATGAAAGTGTTTACCCTTTGACCAGCATCTCCTCATTTCCCCCACCTCACAACCTCTCATAACCACCATTTTACTCTCTGCTTCTGAGCTCAACATTTTTAGATGCCACATATAAATGAGGTGACATGGCATTTGTCCTTCTTTTTCTGACTTTGGGATTCATCAAGCTTAAGTATCATCCCTGTTGTTGCAAATGGCAAGACTTTCTTTGTATGGATGAGTAATATTACATTGTGTGTGTGTGTGTGTATATCAGTCACAGTTTGTGTTTCAAAATGCAGAGAGAAAATTCCTGAACTTTAACACTTCTACAAAAGCTCAAATTTTCCTCACTTTTGAGAAGGTAAAGAATTATGCCCCATGTCTAACGAAACAAATCTACTTTCTAAGTTTTTTATAAGGTGATAGTCTAACTTATTTTCAAAAACACTATCAGCAAAGATAACATATTCTCATAGAAACCTGCTCCATATTTACTGAGCATCATAAAAGTTGGTTTTATAAATAGTGTGCTGTATGGTGTTTCACCCACAGGGGGCTTGTTTCAAATGCAGACATTTCACTTATAGGCACTGTGGAACAACCACAGTCTAGCTAAATTGAGTATGAATTATGTTTTGTTCATCATTATCTATGCAGTTGCCTCAAATGAGGTTGATGCCCATTAAATGTTTTAGCAAATGAAAGAAAATCTTTGACTCCTATCTCACTTATGGGCAAAATCAATTATATGAGGGTGATAACTATGAGTGACAAAATAAAACAATAGAATAAAATGTAGAAATTTTCATAGTGACCCTTGAATAGGCAAAAACCAAAATCTCAAAGGATACAAAAAGAGCTATAACTAAAAGACAAATAATTAATAAATTATATCTGTTCTCAGGTAAAACATTCTGAGAAAAGGGAGAAATCTCTAGATAGAGAGACAGGTTAGACCGATATAGATTAGATAGATATCGATAGGTATAAGTTTATCAAGCACTATTTTATCATATGCAGAATTTTAAAAGACTGCCTACAAATCATTAACCAAAAGAGAAACACTCTAATTCAAAACTGGCAAAATACATACTAAGAATGAAGCAGCCATGGTAAGTTGACAGCTCTCCATTGGTGGGAATCTCAGCACTATTTGCTAAGTTTCTCCTGTGAAACATAAACAATTGCACCTAACATAATATCACATGAGTTCACTCTATGATAGCAGTGAAATGGAACAAAAACAGGCCTCTCCATAATCGTATCTAGGCACAGAGAGAAACAATAAAGCAAGGCAAGCCATGAAAACTAAAAAATACTCTCCTTGGTCAGCTACCGTGAATGCTTAATGATATTTTACCAATTATAAGCTTAGCCACACTGCATTGTTCCCATGTCCTGCATAAAAATTTTCAGCAGACCAGACCGCTAAGTTGTCCTTGCTTTCTGATAACACCTAAATCAGGGCAAACCCTATTTTCTTAAACACAAACTGAGGTCCAGGCCCTATGGTGAACCTCTCCTCACACTCTTTTATGGAGAAGCCTCATGATTTCCCATGATGTTTGGTCCCTTACAATAGCAAGTAAAAAACTCAAGTATGATTAATGACAGATGTGCTCCTGGCTATCTATAGCTGGTGGGCACGGTAAATGGGTAGTTCAAAAAGAATAAACATATGACAATAGCATAGGAATGCATGCTAAATAACATTGTTTTGCAAGGAGATTAAAATACAGCTAGAATGAGAGTAACTAAAATGTAAAAGCTTAACAATACCAAATGCTGGAAGGGATGTAGAGTAACTGGAAATCTTCCACATGATTGTTGTAAATGAAACTTTTTATTTTAATAGTGTTTTGAAGTAACTAACACAATAAACCACACACACACAAGTGTGTGTGGCTTGATATATTTTGACAATGCACACACCTGTGAAATCATCAACAAATTCAAAGAAATTAAGATATCCACAGGCTTTTTTTCCTCTCTTCCTCTCCTCTCTGTCTTCATACACCGATGACAGTTATTTTATAATGCAACACATATAGTTTGAATTTCCTAAAATGTTATATAAGTGGAACCATGCAGTATGCACAAATTTTGTTCCAGCTTATTTCAGTCAATATAATTATTTGGATGTTAATCAATATTGTGATTATTAATAGTCCATCGCTTTTCACTGCTGCATAACATGCCATTGTACGCATACACAACAGTTTGTTTTTCCATCCACCTACTGATTGGAATTTAGTTTGTTTCAAATTTTTGGCTTATTACAAATTGTTATTTTCATTCATATAAAAGTCTGCATGGACATCTACTTTCATTTATCTACTTACGAATGGAATGGCTGACTCACATAATAGATGCATATTTAAGTTTTAAGAATCTTCCAAAATGTTTTTCAAAGTTATTTTACTAATTACCATTTTCAGCAGTAGTGCATCTGTTTCAATTGCTCTACATCCTTGCTTATATTTGGTGTAGTCATTTCATTTTAGCCATTCTAACAGATGTACAGTGGTATTGTTATGTTATTTAAATTACATTTTTCTAATAAATAATGTTGTTGACATATTTTTTGTGCTATGTATCATCCATATATTTTCTTTCATGAACTGTCTGTTAAAAACTAGCAACAGCCCAAAAATCTATCAATGGGAAAATGAAAAATAAGGAGCAGCACATTAATTCAATGGAAAATGACACAATAATAAAGAATGGACTACTGATACACATAACAATATGATATAGCTCACAGACATTTTGTTTAACAATAACAACAAGCTTAACGCAAAGAAGAACATATCTATTGATTCCATTTTGTGAAGTTCAAAAATAGGCAAAGTAAGCTATAGTGACAGAAGTCAGAATAATGGCTCCAGGGTTATTTGAAACATTTGAAATAGAGAAGAAGGGTTTCCAAAATACTGTATATAATGATTTGAGTAGTATGTGTAGAAATTCATCAAACTACACTCATAAAATTGTTGAATTTTGCTATACGAAAGATATACCTCAATTAAAAAAACTGTTTTAGGAAATACTCACCTCTGATCCACCAAGGCAAGATAAGATTTTGCCTGGCTACGTATTCATGGGTCACTAGAACTAAAGCAATATAACTTCATATTTTATCTAATATCAAATATCTCAAAATGTATAGGCATTATTTAAATAGGTAGGAGACACAGTGTGATTTACATAAATTGCATTTTATATTTTTATATGATCATATATACTATGTTATAATCTGTATTAATAGTATTTAGATTAAATACATTAAAATAAAAACTTTTAATTTTGTCTGGCCATTGAAGAATTTTTTTTTTACTGGTTTATATTTTTTACTTGTCTGACAGTTGTTACCTGAAAATACTTGTCACTTTCTAGATTACTATATATGATGACAGTGAACTGCCTATGTGCAATTATTTTAAAAGCGGCAGGGACATAAACACCCAAAGACCTAACAATGTGTCAGTCAACTGCTTTGGGGAATATGAAGTTAAATCCAATCACTGCCTAGTGTTTACATGGCTGTTGTGTTTCACATTGGTATCTGCACTTGATGAATGTGATGTACATGTATACGTAAGACAAGACAAATGCATTAGGTTATGTGTAAAAATTGAGTCATTCCAAATACAATTAAAGCTTTATTTTCCACATTCAGAGCTCAAGGAATTCTTGTTTATTGATTTCCCTCCACATGTTTCAAAAGTTCAGAAATGAATTATTTATTATTATGGTCTGAAATCCTCGCATGGCAATTCACACCTATCATTTTTCAGAGCTCTTGTCTTAGCATAGGTGCATACTGTCGTTCCAGTCTTGTGTTTTATCATTCCTACACCACTGCCTGTCTTTTATCCCAACTAGAAATTCATCTGAAAGTTTCTAGGCTTAAAAGTCCAACACTGTTTGCTTTCTTCTTACGTATTTTTGACAATTTTAAATGTTTTCATGAATTTTGCCACTTTTTGTGTCAGTATTCCATATTGTTTCTCCCTTTCATCTATTGGTATTTCTTATACTCTATGAAGCAGAATTTATTGCATTATATGAAGCTCTTGCACCTTAGTGGTTTAGCTCTATTTCATATATAAATTAATTTTATTTTCATTATTAAAACAATTTATGGATGAGTAGGAACACACACTTATGTTTCAAAAAGAAGTTCTTTTCAATGAACTAAAGTTGTGCAGTATTTCTAGTTATCTTGTATTTTATTTGCATACAATATTTGATTAAGGAGTGAAGTTCTGATCTGAAATTTCATTCAGTAAATATATCTTTGTTTGCTTCTTGGTGTTCTAATTTTGATAAAACACATTTAAGATACACATTTACATTATTCTCTGATTTAATTATTAGAATGTGCTTCTAAAGGTCTTTTTTTGGAGAATTTCAACTTTGTTTTGCAAATGTATATTCAAATAGAGAGAAATTGTTTTGCTTTATGTTAAAAAAAGAAATAAAGTTTACTTTGAATGGTATGACATTATTGCTCCCCTTGTTCATTATGGGAAAGGTTTCAGATGGACTTGAGCTGCATGTCAAAAATGTAATAAAAAGAGAGTGAGTATAGTACTTCTATTTTTTTCTTTGTCTCCTTTTAATTTCTGCTCTGTTTTAAATGAAACAAGAAGCTGTATATAATTGATTCAACGAAAAAAAAGTAAATACATGAAAAATAGACTGAGGTGAGCCTAAGAAGATCCAGTAGCCACTATTTGTTACTGTTTTAACTTGGGAGTTCTCATTTTCATTTAAGAGCATCCTACTCTCATCTTTGAAACACTCTTTCTTTATTTTATCTGTGTTTGGTTAAAGATAGCTATGAAATCTATGAAACTCTACACTAGCAAGAAACAGAGTTTATTTTTCTTTTTCTACCCTCTTGAATCTGGACTGGCCTATGTCATCTTTGAATAATAGAATATGGCAAGCTTAATACTACACCTGTTTCATCCCCAGGCATTAAGATTACTAGAAATTTCTGCTCACTTTGATAGAATGCTCACTCTTGTGATATTCTTTTCTTCACTCCAAGTGTAGTATAGTGATTGAAAGGTTTAACAGCTTTGAGAAAACAGCCAACTTTAACTGTCAGCCAAGTTAGTGAGCAGTCAAGCCCTTGGGTGTCTTCAGTCCCAGCTGCCATCTGATTCAATCCATATGACAGGTGCCAGGCAGAAACCTCCTAACTAGCTTCAATCAATTCTTAGAACTATGATTTTTTAAAAAAATGTTATTTTAGGCCACTAAATTCTTTCAAGATGGTTTTCATAGCAAAAAAAAAAACAAAAAACAAACAAACAAAAAAAAACTACATAAAATAGTTTAACCATAGAGTTAAAAGCAAAACATTAACTAGGTAGCTTTTTATCATGTATTTGGCTTTCCTTCACTAATATATTTTATGGGCTTATCTACAATGTTCAGCTATTAAATGCTGGAGGTCTCTAATAATCAGATGTTGTTATCTTCTGTTTTCAATTCATGTTCTACCCTTTGGCAGCTTCATCCTTATTTGTAGTTTAATGATTATCTACATGTTGATAACAGACCTACTTTCCCCTGTAAGCTCTAGATTCAAATATCTACCTCCTTGATATTCAAATAATATTTCTTAAAACACTGCCTAATCAGTATTGCTGTCTACAACTATATTCTTTACTCTTCATGTTGGGTTTTCTCTCAGTATTTCAAAAGTTAGTGAATATTTCCACAATTAATCAAGGAACAAAAATCTCAAAGTCATGCTAGAGGATCCCTTCTACCTTCTTACCAGCAATTCAACACCAAATATCATTAATGCTACCTCAGTTCCTGACTGTGTCCTGATTCTACCACCATCCCTGTACAAGTGACCATTATCTTCCACATGAAGCATTCCAGTGGTGTCTCTAATGGTCTGTCCATATCCATTCTTCCAACATTCAACACTCTTCTCCGTACTGCATTTGGGGTGATCATTTCAAGGCACAGATCATTTTAAGAACTCTTCATGAATAAATAATTCAGTACTACTTGCTGCAATGATATCTATTTCTGTTTTCTATTGACTCCCTAGCCCCTAGTCCAGGGCTTGATAAGCAGCAAATATATGCTGAAAAAATTAAATAAGTTTAGTTTTACAATTATGGATAAAGATACTGTTTAAGAAATAAAAACAAAAAAACAATTTTCTTTATCTAAAAGGTCTCCCATTTTGTATTTGTTTTGTTTCATGATATAAGTAATGCATGTTATTAAAATATATATACTCAGATATGTGTACATGTTTGTGAGGTGAAATGAGATCAGTCCATAAATTCTGACTTACAGTTTACACATACACTATCTTGGGTCTCTGTATGTGTAATTAGTTATAGATTAGCCATATTTTTAATAACACAATAGTATTTTGTTGTATTGACAAATCATCATCTAGCTCTCTAATTGGTGAATATTTGTGTTTTTTCTTATTTTCCTCTTAGATTTCTTTACCTAATGTTGGTTTTTTTGTTTTTCTACATACCCATCATTTCTCTCTTTCTCTCTCTCTCTCTCTCGCGCTCTCTCTCTCTCTCTCTCTGTCTCTCAGATTCTGTTCTAATGAAAACTCTTAGGCAACTTCCATATCTCTCCTTTCAAAGTATGTTTTCTTCTCCCATCTACCATAAAATGAAAGCATGAAAATTTCAGATTATAAAACCAGAAACACTTCCATTGGCTTTGTAGAAGCTTGATTTGGAGAGTAACAAAGCCCATGGAGTTTCCAAGTGCAGCTGATTACCAAGGAGGCTTCACTGTGTAGTACTATGACAGAGGGATTAATAGTTTAGAATTTAGATTTGTGAAAAGAAAAGGGGGATTTTTTTCTTGTTTGTAGAGAATGAATCAAATTCTCCTGAGTTAACCACTGTAAGCAAAACATACAGAGAGATAGGCACAGAATGCTATTTTTCTTATTTTATATGCATATATGCATTTATATGCATTACTTTAGGTAACTATTTCACTTTTGTAGTTATGACTTTGTAAGAAAAAATTAAAATTTGACACTTGCTTGGCTGGCAGTGAGTCATAATAAGGAGAATAAGCTAAATAATTAGGCTGAAGAAATCTACCTAATTCATCGTTTTCCATACTAGGATGGTCTGGTCAATAGGACAATAATATTTTAAAATCATGACTCAAGCTACTGACTGCTCTGGACATGCTTGGAAGGACTCACTGCTACAATATATCTATACTGTTTCTTAAATGTTAAGATATTAGCTCAAACCTCCTCTGAAGTAAAAGCCGTTTGCCTTTGCAAAGCCCTGCTTCCCAAACTGGGGTAGAAGCTTTGTAATAAACTATTTGAGTCCCTGAGTCAAAAATTTTACATGATGGAGCAGAAGGATATATAACATTACTGTGTTTACATAAATATATCACAGGAAAAAATGCAAATTTCAAACACATCTCTAAAACCTGAGACTCCGAAAATATGTCACATGCATCGAATTCCTTTTCTCTAGATCTTCTGAGGACTAACCCTTCTCTTGAACTGAGGTTGCTCTGATGAAACAGTTTGAGAAGCACTAAAGTTTTTCATATTTTTTCTGCCTCTACATTCAGTGATTGTAATTTGCCTCTAATAAGATAAGTCCTACTTAACTTATTTCCAAATCGTTGAGAAGTGCCTTCAGATTCCTCTCCTATAATCTCTCTGGCTGCTTGACCTCATACTCTGATGATTAGTTGATTTTTACACTGTATAATTTATAAAGTAATGGAAAACCATACAGTGAAATCCTGCTACGTTTATCATTTATTTCCTTTGATAATGAAACATACATGTACTTTCAAAAATAAATAAATTGTTTATTTTGGAAACTATACACAGTGGCATTTAAATATGTGATTATATTCATTTCATGTATATATTACATATATATAGTAGTACACGTATAAATGTGTGTGTGTGTGTGTGTGTGTGTGTGTATATATCTTGCTTTCCTTTTGTTTAGTTGTCTGTGGTTCTACCTTGCCATGTTTAATTCTAATCTCAAGTTTATCCATTTCTCCTTGGCATGGTTTTCTTCTGAAACTGAGCCTTTTCTTAAGCTGTGGTTATTATCTAACACAAACTTCACTTTTACATCCGCTGTCCTAAAATATTACTATTATTTTTGCTATTTTTAAAAAAATCTGCGGCTGCTGCTGCTGCTGTTGCAATGAAACCTTTGTAGACACTGATAAGCAGATACAAGATGAACCAGAGAAACAAAGACAGAGGTGAGGCTAACATAATCAACAATCAACAAACCCTCTTTACTCTTTAATTAAGATATTTGAGGTAATTATAGATTCATACAAAGTTGTGAGAAAGAATACAGAGATGTTCTGTGTATACTTTGTCTTGGCTTCCCCAAAAGCAATATTTTGAAAAAATGTGATGTAATATGACAACCCAAATACAGATATTGACATGGATACCATCTACTGGTCTTGTGCTGACCTTTCCAGATTTCTGCTTGCCTACACACATGCATACGTGTGTGTGTGTATGTGTGCATGTACACTAATTATGGCACCATTTTACTACTTTTGTAGGTTCGTGTATCCACCACTTCACTCAAGATGGAAGAGTTTCAAAGTCACGAGGATCACTTGTGTTGCTTGTTATAACCACACCTACCTACTTCATGCTCTCCTCACTACTATCACCACCTTAATTATTTAAACTGCTAAACTGTCATCCATTTCTAAAATTTGTCATTTCATAAAAGCTGTATCAATGGAATAATCAGGTAATATAAGATATTTTAGATTTGATTTTTGTCATTCAGCATAATTCACGGAAGATACATCCACATTGTGTATATCAAAGGATCATTCTTTTCACTGCTGATTGGTATTCTGCCAGATGTACACGCTTTCATCTGTGAAACCATTCACTTGTTAAGACAGTTGAGCTGTTTCCAATGAAAATTATGAATTAAGCTGCTATACACACTCACATACAGGTTTTTGTGTGAGAATACATCTTTCTTTCTCTTAAACACCTGAGTTTGAATGTTGAGGTTGATGGCAATTGCATGTATAGTTTTATAAGAAGCTACCAAATCTTTTTCCAGAGTAGCAGTGCCATTTTAAATCCCTGCCAGGAATAATTTAGTTTCTCCACATAATCACTAGCATTTGGTATTGTCACAATTTCTTTCTTTAATCATTCATATAGGTACGTATTGACATATCCTTGTGGTCTTACATTACATTAAGATCTTACCTTGCATGGTTCCATGGCTTAAGCATTTATGAAATGACAAATGTTAGAAAAGGAGGACAAATTAGTGGTTTAAATAATTAAGGAGGTGAGAGTAGTGGGTAGAGCATGAAGTAGGCAGGTGTGGTTATAAGAAGCAACACAAAGGATTCTCGTGTCTTTGAAATTCATCCATCAGGACTGCAGTGGTGGATACATAAACCTACACAGGTAATAAAATGGTGCCAAACTTAGTCCACATACACTCACATACACACATATGGCCTTAATTGGTATTTTCCTTATGATTAATTATGTTGAACATCTTTTCACACACTTACACATAATTGATATGTTCTCATCAGTGAAATATATGTTAGTGATTTTTTGCTCATTTTTAAGTGATTGTTTTATTAATACTCAGATTTGGAGGTTCTTTATATACATTCCTTCATTAGAGATATGATTTTCAAATGTTTTTTCCAGGTCTGTAGCTTGTCTTTTTATTCAGTTAACAGTTTTTTGTTTGTTTGTTTGTTTGTTTGTTTTTGAGGTTCCCCCCCCCCTACAGAGAAAGTTAGTTGTTTCAGTAATGTTTGATTTATCAAAATTTTCTACTATGGGTCACTATTTTACTATTAAGTTGAAGAATTCTTTACACAGACATAGAACTCAAAGATTTTCTCCTAAAGTTTTTTAAACATATTATAGTTTTATATTTAAGTCTGCAATCCATTTTGAGTTAATGTTTATATAATGTATAAGGTTTAGGCCAATGTTATTTATTGCCTATAGATGCTTTATTGTTTCAGCACAATTTGTTTAAAAGCCTATTATTTCCTCTATTGATGTCTTTTATACTTTTGCCAAAAATAATTTGAGCATATTTTTGTGAGTCCATTTCTGGACAACAAGCATATGAAAAAAATAACGTTCAATGTCATTGATACCAGAGAAAAGCAAATTAATACCACAATGAGATACCATCTTACTTCAGTCAGAATGGTTATTATTAAAAAGTGAATGTTTACATACTGTTGATGGGAATGTAACTTAGTACAACCTCTATGGAAAACAGTATGGAGGTTTCTCAAAAACTAAAAATAAAACTACCATTCAATCTAGCAATTCCACTGGTTGGTATTTACTCAAAGGAAAATAAATAATTACATCAAAAACTCAAAAAGATGCCTACACTCCTATATTTATCACAACATGATTCACCATAGCAAAGACATGAAATTAACCTAAGTATTCATCAAGGGAATGTACAGATCTATATGGAATGGAATGTGTGCATATATACACAAATGAGATATATACATATACACATATATATAAATGTGACCTATCATGCTCTCACTCATAAGTGGGAGTCGAACAATGGGAACACATGGACAAAGGGAGGGGAACATCACACACTGGGGCCTGTTGGGGGACGGGGGGCTAAGGGAAGGATAACATTAGGAGAAATAGCTCATGTAGGTGACAGGTGAACGGGTGCAGCAAACCGCCAGGGCATGTGCATACCTATGTAACAAAACTTCACGTTCTGTACGTGTAACCCAGAACTTAAAAGTATAATTTTAAAAAAGTAAAAAAATAAAAAATAAATAAATGTGGTGTGTATATACCACATTTTCTTTATGAAATGAAATACTATTTAGCCATAAAAAAGAATGAAGTCATGTGTTTTACAGCAGCATGAATTGAACTGGAGACTATACCTTAAGTAAAATAACTCAGAAACAGAAAGTCAAATATTGCATGTTCAGAATTACAAGTGGGAGTTAAATTACATGTACATATGGATATAGAGTGGAGAATAATAAACACTAGAGACTCATAAAGGCGGAAGGGTAAAAGGGGAGTAAGAAATGAGAAATTACCTAATAGTTATGATGTACACTATATAGGTGACTGATTTTTCTGAAGGCCGGCTTTTTATGTCATTGGTTTTCTCTATTTTTCTATTCACAATTTTATTTTTTCCTACTCTGATCTTTCTGCCTTCTTTGAGTTTTGTCTTCCTTTTCTAGGTCCTTGAGATAGAAACTTAGATTTAAGACCTTTCCTTGCCGTACTGAATTCATGTAGTACCACCATTTTCCTCTCAGCCCTGCTTTACCCATATTGTACATACACTGATATAGTGTATTTTTATTTTTCTTTAGTTCTAGGGTTTTTTTTTGAGACTTTCTCTTGGACTTATAGCTTATTTAGAAGTGTAATATTTACAGCCAGGCATGGTGGCTCATGCCTGTAATCCCTGCACTTTGGGAGGCTGAGGTGGGTAGATCACCTGAAGTCAGGAGTTCAAGACCAGCCTGACCAACATGATGAAACCCTGTCTCTACTAAAAATACAAACACTTAGCTGGGCATGGTGGTGTGGTGCATGCCTGTGATCCCAGCTACTCAAGAGGCTGAGGCAGGAGAATCACTTGAACCCGGGAGGTGGAGATTGCAGTGAGCCAAGATCGTGCCACTGCACTCCAGCCTGGGCATCAAGAGCAAAACTCCATCTCCAAAAAAAAAAATGTGTGTAATATTTACTTTACACACGTTTAAAGATTTTACTATTCATATTTCTTTAATTAATTTTTGGTTGATGCCACTGGGCCTGGAGGAAAACTCTTGATGATTTCAATTAAAACAAATTTGTTGAGATTTGAGATTTGTATTATAACCCAGAATATAGTCTCTTCATGAGTGTTCTGTAGGAACTTGAAAAAACTTGTCTGTTGCTTTTTGGGGTGAAGTCCTCTACATGTGCCAATAAGAACCTGTTGATTGATTGTGTTGCTCTGATCTTCTGTCTCTTTGCCATTTTTCCATTTAGTGCATCTATCAGTTGCCTAGAGGGGGGTATTAAAGCCCTCAATTATAATTGTGGGTTTTTCTATTTCTCCTTTCAGCACTGTAAATTTTTGCTTCATGTATTTTCAGACTGTGTTGTTTAATGAATCCACACTTAAGATTGTTATGTCTTTCTGATGGATTGATCCTTTCTTCATTATGAATTTCTCTGTTCGTTAATAGTAATTTTCTTGACTCTAATATCTACTTCATCAGACATTAATATAACTAATTCTTCTATTTATTGGTTAATCTTTTCATGGTATATATTTTTCGTACTTTTACTTAACGACTTTATGCTATTGAGTACAAAGTGAGTTTACTGCAAACAGCATATGGTTACATCACTTTTTTTTACTAATTCTGTCAGACTGTCATTGATTGGCGTATTTACATTAAAGGTAATTATTGATATTATAGTACTTAAGTCTACCATTGTATTATTTGTTTTCTATTTGTTTGTGTTTGTTTGTGGAACTATTTGTTTATCCTTCTTGACATTGATGCCAAACCACTTTGTATTGTTAGAAGAACTTCTGCTAGTCTGAAGCAGGAATCAGTTTCTGTGGGCTGTGTTCCATTGTTAGGTTGGAAATTGGTAAATGCCAGGTATGGATCACTTTGTTCTGTTGAGTGGCAGGATGTAAGACACCCAGCTGCTGTGATGGTCTTCTGGTCCTGGGGTTTCAAGTCAGTTAATTTCCCTCTTTCTACTTTCTCAAGCTCATATTTGGCTGCCTCTCGCACTGTTTCCGGGACTCACCATTGTTCTTAACATGATGAGGAAGAGCAAGAAACATCTTATCTAGACAAAAAGTTATCCTCATCATTTTTAAATTTACTTCTGGGACAAGTATTTCTTGAAAAATCTATTATAGGTTATATTATTTGTTAAATATTAAGGATACATAGATTAAACCAATTGTCTTTAAAGAATTCACAAATCTCTAAAGGAAGAATTTCTAATGTAAACCAATACTTATGATCAATGTAAAGAGACCCAATGATAATATAGTCAAGCCTCCCCTGTTCAGAGGAAGAAATCTCAAAGTCACCCTGACCAGGTCAAAGCATTTTTCACAGATGATTTGATACTTAGAACCATGTAAACCCTTACAAGTTTAATATAATGTTAAAGTGAATAAATAGTCTAAGTTGAGGAAAAAAATAGTGCCCAAATAGGTCAGTCCTTGGAAGAGCTTGACATATTTGAGGTATTGTGAGTTTAGGATGCCAAGTATAAAGAGCAAGTGAGACATTCTGCTAATTGAGGGTGAGCAGATGTTAGAGCCCGGGTTATGAAGAGCCAGTGGGATATTTTAAACAGGAAAGTAGCATTGATTCATCAGTTGTATGATGTTGTTGAGCACTTTATAATGATGAATGCATATTCAGCCACATTAAGCTGGCTTCCATCCCTGCACCCTCTTCATCATTTTGACCTGAGTATTTAAATATGTGCACTGCTAGAATTTTGAGAAAGGCAGTCTTTTTGGGTGGGAACAATCTTATTACGAAATAATGAATTGTATTCTTGGACACTGCATAAAAATACCACTATTTTGTGCCAGTTTCTGTGACAACAACTCAAAAGCCTTCTCACATTACAATGCCCCCTAGAGAGATGATACTGCTCTGATTGAGAATAGTGATTTAGGATAAGTCATAGTCCTGGAATCAGAAAGAATAGAAGTTCAGAGAAATCCCTACACAGGAGAAAGCAATGAAAAAATAATAATGAGAATAATTATGAGGCCATAATTGAGGGCTAAGGAAATGGAAGAGATGACCAGAGATAATTTAGAAAATTGGTAATGAGACGTAAGTGTTCCATACCTTCTACCTCAAATTCAAGTCCTAGAGATTGTTTAAAAGGAATTTGGAGAGAAAGGGGCTTTTTTGGCCTTTAAGTTTTAAATTCTGACAGGAAACTTCTTACATAGGCTTCTGTTAAATCCACTTGTTTTATGAAAGTGGTGGTGGGAGTCAGGACAATTATCTGCTATTTTATTCTCGCAAGTTGCCTTCAAACAGGAAGGGGCCTAAAAATTCCATCATGACCACGAGGAGAGATTTAAAAACTTAATTTATTTCTGACTTGGGAGCTTATCAGAGGAGGAAAGTTACTTTCAAATCCAAAATATTTTCTAAGGATTAAATATATGAATAACTAAACATCTTGAAAACTGTGCCTTATAGTGTATGTAATACATACTAGCTATTATTACTATTGAAGATCTACTTTGTGTCTTACATTCTTGTATGTATCAAACTAAAAATCTTTTTTAGAATATTAAATCTATGCTGACTTTGGTTTAAGCTAGTTTAAGGAGGGAACATCCCCTTCCTTTCAACCATATAAATAATTCACTCTGCTTACATATAGCTATCAAGCTAGATATTTGCCTCCATTTCAGTTAATATCCTAGAGACTTGATCTTATAGTTAATTAATGGCTATCGTCACATAATCTATCTCTCTATTAGATAAACTATCATCCTCATGATCCAATGTGGCAGCATCCACATTCCAGAAAACAGAACAAAGAAATGAAACAGAAGAGGGACAAATAACTGGCGAAATGATTCTTAGGAAAGATTCAAGAAAGAAGTCACAGAAGACTCTATTGACCAAGATGTAGTCACATGGACATAGTAATATGAGACAGAGGCGTTAAAGGGTAGTTTTTATGCTGAGTGGACATGTGTCAAGCTAACATTATTACTCCTATAGAAAAAAATTTTAAAAAGACATCAGAAGACAATAAGAAATCTCTACAAGATACATCATCGTTTTCACTGAAACAAAAGCAAAATGTGAAGAATAAATCGTACTACACATAATGCATTTCAAAATTGTAAAGCATAAACTTAAAATATTACTCCCAAAATTGTATAGAAAGTGCATATTTCTGAGGCAGCAGATCACTTCAGTTCAGGACTTCGAGATCAGCCTTACCAACGTGGTGAAACCCCATCTCTACTAAAAATACAAAAATTAGTTGAACATGGTGGCATACTCCTGTAGTCACAACTACTCAGAAGGCTTAGGCAGGAGAATTGCTTGAACCGAGGAGGCAGAGTCTGCAGTGAGCCAAGATCATGCCACTATACTCCATCTGGGAGAGAGTGAGACTTCATCTCAATAAATAAACAAACTGTATATTTCCCAGATTTTCCATTTGACTTTTAATTTTGGTCAAGGGACCTTGGTACTCAGAAGACATTTCAAAATAAGTTCAAGATCCAAATTGTCCTTTAATTACCTTTTTCTGGTGACTCTTTATCACTCAACAATTATGGTTGGTAGATAAAGTGCAAATTGGGCTTCATTGGAGTAATTTTATATATTAGCGACAAATGTCAATCCGTAGATATAATTTCATTCAACCAAAAGTGAGAACTTTACACGTGTGACCTGATTGGACTAAAGTTATGAAATAAAGTAAATAAAATTGCTTTTAAATTTAACACATGGGAATTAGTCAATGTCTGCTCTTAACAAAATCATGGACTGAAGATCTTTAATACTAGAAATGTGTGTATTAGTCAGGGTTCCCTAGAGGGACAGAACTAATAGGAGATATATATATCTGAGATATATCTGAGAGATATAGATGAGTATATATAAGTATATATATAAGTATAATACTTAATAAACTCATATATATGAGTATATATAAATACAATCATATATATGAGAGAGAGAGAGAGAGAGTGTGTGTGTGTGTGTGTGTGTGTATATATATATATATATATATATATATATGGGATTAACTGCCCAGTAAAGAAGTTGCTCAACCATTTGAAAATATTACCATTTGGGAAACCATTTGAAACCATTTGAAAGGCCAAAATCATCTAGATGCAGATAGATTACAGCTGCAAAAAGTACATTTAGGAAAGATGAACATTTTGAGTGACTATACAATTTTATATGAAAAAGGCTTACTGTGATGCATGAAAAATAATAAGGAGCTGTCAGGCCCAGGATAACTGTTTTTTACCTTGTTAATGAGTAGTATCCAATAGAGAGGGGTTTAGAATGTTGAATATTTGGCGGTTCCACACAGATTTCAGCAGTAATCATATATTCCCTTTGATGCGTCTACACATAAAAGAGTAAAAGGAAGGACTCAATCTGGAGAAAACTCTCTAGCCACGTTATTATTAATGGTCAGGGGAATTAGAGTCTCCTGCACTTTCTTTTCCCTCCCTTAAAATTCACTCTGGTGAAGGGGAAAGTGCATGTATTATACAAGCAGATTGAAGTTTTAATCTTACCCATGTATCAGCTGTATGGAAACTAGCAAGTACATAATTTAGGATCTATCGAGAAGTAGAGCTACTATGAGTGATGTGGAATTAGAAATTTATTAGTGAGATTTGATTCTACATAATTATGAGTGCCGATGCCGATAAGTTGTTACCTTTGTGTCTGTAGCAGTTCTGCAGTCAGTGTAGGTCAGCAGGGCTAGCGGCTAGGAAGAAAAACTGAATTTGAAGTGGGAAGAGCAAAGACAACCAGGACTCATGGGGAGAAACCAAGACTCACAAAGACAAAGTGAACCCTGCCTCTATCTTTCACTGTCTCCAACCTCTGTGACCTACAGAATAAACTGATTTGACCTTCATCGTGAACCTGCACAAATGCCTGTCCCAGGACTTGCAAGAAGAAAGACACTTGAACGCAGAGCTGGAGTTGCCGTGAGCTTGCCCTGTGCTTACAAAGTGAGCCAGCAGAGCAGGGAAAACGTGTGTTTGCAGCTGCAGCAGCACCTGAACCCTATGCTGAATTCCAGAGAGTAGTGGCTGCTGCTTCATTCCCATCTTCTGAATCTCAAATTCATCTCTTCCAGTAGTCAAGCCTAAACCAGAACCACACGAGGAAGGAATACTGGAAAATGTAGTTTCACCTGGGCAAAGTTCAAACAGTACAAAACTACCACAGCAATTTACTTAAATTCCCTGATCTGCTGTTATATCTTTTCTTTTTTTTTTTTTTTTTTTTTTGAGACGGAGTCTTGCTCTGTCGCCCAGGCTGGAGTGCAGTGGCCGGATCTCAGCTCACTGCAAGCTCCGCCTCCCGGGTTCCCGCCATTCTCCTGCCTCAGCCTCCCGAGTAGCTGGGACTACAGGCGCCCGCCACCTCGCCCGGCTAGTTTTTTGTATTTTTTAGTAGAGACGGGGTTTCACCGTGTTAGCCAGGATGGTCTCGATCTCCTGACCTCGTGATCCGCCCGTCTCGGCCTCCCAAAGTGTTGGGATTACAGGCTATATCTTTTCTAAAATGGAAGAAAAAATATCTACTAGAGTTTATGTGAGTTTGAAAATGTGCAAATTGAAAAGTATGCTAGCTCCACTCACCGGCGAAGACAGCTGTGTGTATCCCTTCCTCTTTCCACAATTATCTCACCTGTAAAGAGCAGGCGCTATAACTACAAAGATTCTTGAGAACCACAAGATCCTTAAGTCCGTCTCCTGCTTCTTTCAAGGATATATCAACTTGGGACTCTGTATTGAAGAAATAGCCACATGCAGTCATGCAGAATGGGTTTTTAATTTTCCAGATTGTGCATTCAAACACTATACAATATAGATAGAGGCAAAATTATAGATTTTTAGTTAGAAAAACTTAAAAAGGGATTACTTCTTGAAGTGTCACACCCACCCACGCAACCACCTACCCACACATGTGCACACACATACAAATGATAAATAATAATTATTGCCACTTGCAGGGTTTTTCTGAGGACTAACAGAAATTGCTGAGTACCTCACACAATGCCATGTACCTATCATGCTCTTAACAACCATTTTCTCTTTCCACTTCTTGTAATTCATAAGTGTTGATAGCCTCTACCATTTATTGCATCATGTTGTTGTTGTTGTTGTTGTTGTTGAGATGGAGTTTTGCTCTTCTAGCCCAGGCTGGAGTGCAGTGGGGTGATCTCGGCTCACTGCAACCTCCGACTCCCGGGTTCCAGCAATTCTTCTGCCTCAGCCTCCCGAGTAGTTGGGACTGCAGGCACGTACCACCATGCCCAGCTAATTTTTGTATTTTTAGTAGAGACGGGGTTTCTCCATGTTGGCCAGACTGGTCTCAAACTCCTGCCCTCAGGTGATTCACCCACCTCGGCCTCCCAAGTGTTGGGATTATAGGCGTGAGCCACTGCACCTGGCCACATCGCACTTTCAAAATGAATATTGACTGAGTTGACTTAAAAATAGCCTACCATCAAATAAACTTTTAGAAATAAAAGTAAAGTAAATACTGCCTATTTTTTTAATGGTGAAGAAAGCACCAAGAAAATAGAACAAACACCTGCCAAAGATGACAATAAGGTTAGACAGCAGAAAAGGAGCATTTGTAGATCACTCTTGTGATTGTCAAGAAAGAGTCTCAGGCTTTGAGATAATTCGTTTATCTCATATCAAGCTTCCATTTGTAAACTTATAATTAGAATTTGAATTCCTCACTCTTTTTTTCCAAATGGGGACCAAGTGAATGATTTTACAATCAGCTATCAGGTATTAGAGGTAAGCACTGAGAGCAAGACAATAGATAAGACCTCATGGAATGTTACAAAATCATTTTTAACAGAAAACTAATTATTTTAGCTAGTATTTATAAAGATTTAGACAAGAGCAGATAGTATATCTCTTAAATTAAGTACAAGAAGTGAAATTTTATGCTAATAGGCCATTAAGTGGAGCTAGCCTAGAATACTTACATGTAAAGAAGTGAATTTAGGAGCAGATAAACCTTGTAGAATTTTTTTTAAAAGACAAAGTTTACAGCCAAAGAAAGATAAATGAAGAGTTATAGAGTAGATTTAGTACAATCAAATAATGATGGAAAATTATTATTAAAAATCATATAGTCAGACATGGTAAAGCTGGATCACAGCAAAATTAATTGTATGCTATGTTTTAAGTTACCTTATCTCAATGCTTCCTCCAAAATCATCTGGCATGCTTTTCCATAACAGAAACCCATTTTCTCACTTGTATCATAACCTTTTTTAAGCCACAACCTAAGATTATTGGCACAACCTTGTGGTTTTAAATCAAAGTTTTAAAGCTTTTCTTACTGTTATTTATAGTTTATGCTTTATTTCACTTGTTGAATAATTTTGTCTTTTGAGTTAGAAGTTTATTTATTTACCTTTTTGTTATAATGGTTTCCTATGGTTAAATATACAGTCTTATGTCCAGTTAAGAGGTTGGTATTCAAAAGTACTCTAGGCTGGACGTAGTGACTCACACATGTAATCCCAGCACTTTGGGAGGCCAAGGTGTGTAGATCATGAGGTCAGGAGTTCAAGACCAGTCTGGCCAAGATGCTGAAACCCCATCTCTACTAAAAATATAAAAATTAGCCGGGTGTGGTGGCAGGTGCCTGTAGTCTCAGCTACTTGGGAGCCTAAGGCAGAAGAATTGCTTGAACCCAGGAGGCGGAGGTTGCAGTGAGCCAAGATTGCACCACTGCGCTCTAGCCTGGGTAACAGGGCGAGACTCCCTCTCAAATAAAAAAATTAAAAAAAAAAAAAAGTACTCTACCACGTTCAAACTATGAGACCTGAGGTGAGTCATTTAACCTTTATCACCCACAAAATTAGTATGATAATACTTACTTTATAAGATCACTTTAGAGGTTCAACAACAGAAAGTACAAAGAACATATAGCACAATTCCTGGTGCATATCAAGTTGTGATGATGATTATTACCATTTTTAGATTTCATGAAATTCCAACATTTTAGATACTATCATTTTGACTTGTAAAATCGACCCTGTTTAAAGTGCCTTTTGAAAAAGATGTTCTGTTTACCTATAACTGGTTTCTTCAGCAGACTGGTAGAGGACGTGACTTCACATCCTCTTCAAAGCTTTCTTTCTTATTGCACTTAGTCTAGTAATAAGTCTGCCTTTAACACGTCTTGCCCCTCATGGGAATTCAAAACTGTTATCCAAATGACTGGTGACTGTTATTCTATCCCCCCTTATACTCCTCTTTATAGTCCAGTACTATCTGACAATAACCAACAACTGTATAAACTACCAGGCAAGAAAACTTGCCATCATTTTCTTCAGCTCATCATATTCCAAGTTGATTGCACTAATATTCCCTCCTAATATATCTTGAAAATGATCTTGGTAAAGATTCTTAATACATCTTTTATACCGAATATATGTTATAATATCTTGAAAATAAATAAAGAATAGTGTTTGGCACATTAGTGAAATCTGGAAGGAGGGAAATTATTGAAGCTTTATTTAAATCAGTATATCCAAGATATATCAGGGCAGATATCAGCAGCACTGTAGTTCTTCAGTATTCCCAAATCCACCCACAAAATCTGACAAAGCAACTAAACCAAGAAATGTACAGAAAACACTTGAAACAAAACTAAGTAACAAAGTGTCACTGTGAAACCTAAAGTATGACAAACTGCCAATAGCAACAACACTATATGCTCTCAGAAACTGTGTAGGAAGGGTAAAAAAAAAAAAAAAAAAAAGGAAGACAAAGGAAAAAAACCCTGAAAACCTAAGAACACCCAAACTGCCAAAATTATCAACAAAAATGGTCAATAGGACAATCTGAGATGAACAGCTGAAATTAAGAGAAGGCTTTTAAAGCATGAACTTGCAGGTAAGAGCAACTGTACTTCTATAATGTTTGATTGTATTGGAGGGTTGCACACCTTGTGAATTCTTGGAATTAACTACTTGTAATCTTTATTAGGATAAAGCTAGATTTTGGATAGTGAAATACCCAGGTAATAGGACAGAAACTCTAGGCAGAAAGAAAGGAGAATTTCCAACAAAAATTGGAGAAGAGAATACTCAAAAGATGTGAAAAAGCTCAAAGCCACTCACGTGTCAGAAACAAAAACTGTGGCTCATAGTAGATATTAGCTCAGAACTGTGGAGATATGAATAGAAACCTGGCAGATCCTTTTCTCCAAGAATTATGAGAAAATTCATCCCCATTTAACATGAACTATAGAAAATATTGCAATTAAATCACATAAAAAGCTGCCTCTTAAGTGTAGAGTAAAGGCAATAACATTCCTTCAGAGATTATTTCTGGATTCTGAAGGAACCCCAGAAAGACTTATCCACACATAGTTTAAAAACTGTTATCTAATATTTCAAAAAGAAAAAGAAGTAAAAAACTAAAAGTAGAGAATACTGGAGGCTATGAAAGAATAGCAATAATCCAACTTAGTTAAATTCAGAAATGAGATATTTGAAGAAAAGGAAATTGTGAAGAGACTTGACAGAACTCATAAAAGAATTACAAATAAAATTTCAAAACCAACATTTCAAAAATAAAGATTAATTTTAAAAAAACCCAAAAATGAATGAATGAATGAACTTCATACCTTCATTTAATAGAAACTAGAAAAGACAAAAATTAAAAATAATAAAAATAAACATGAGATTAAAAATATATTTTAGAGAAAGTGATAAGTACAAAACCTAGCCAGGAAAGTACACCACAGGGCACAGAAGGTCAAATGCAACAAACAATAGAAACAATGTAGAATCTGAAGTAAACTGGCCTGAAATAAGAGTAGGCTTAATTTGATTCTGTGTACATATATGAATTGTTCTCCAAGATATGTTACTATGATAAAAGACCTAGGTGTAAAAACAAATCTATGTGTATATATTATAAATTGTCCATATGCTATTTATATATACATGCAAATATGTATGCCATATATATGTGTGTGTGTGTATATATATACACATATATATACATATATATGTATATAGATGCTTGAATTACATGTAAAATGTAATGAATCAGATTAGTAAAATGTTACAGATAGAACAGGCAAAGACTGGAAAAAATAAGTACAGAAAATAGAGATTTCTTAGTATATTTCATTTTGCAAATTTGACTTCAGAAATATAAAAATGTTTCAACTAATTATTTAAAAAATGATAAAAATGGAAGAAAGCAAACTCTAAACCCGGAAATCAACATGAAATGTATCTAACTAAAATTTGAGTTGATTCCAAAATGATGCAGAAAAGTTAATTATGCATGTGTTTAAAACAAAACAACTTAATAATACCCTAAGTATAAAAATAACTGCACTGGACTCAATAATTATATGCCACAATATTTATATTATTATTTTGAAATAGTAGCTATATATGCAGAAATAAAATGATCTATATATATATATACACACATATATTTGCACATATATATATATATGCGGGTAATATTTTCATGGTTTATACATTCCAGTTTGCATTAAAAGAAACAAGATTTACATGAAGAAAATGATGATTCCATGGCTGGGATAGAAAACATAAGATGTAAATTTGGAACTTTATATTCCACCACAGAGCTAAGAAACTACCTATATAAGAGTGCTCAGATTATATCAAAAACAATCTAGAGCTCACTTGAAGAACTTCCTATTGGCCAAACATAAAAGAATAATGGTTTCAATGGATTACAGCACATCACACTTGTTGAAGTCTGAGTACAAAAGGAAACATCACTACCAACAAAAATGTATTTATAATTTTAAAAACAACTTTTTTTTTTTACTTTTAAGCAATATTAAGGGGAAAAATCATTATTTTAAAACATGGAAAATAATAATTGAAGAATGAGTAAGTATTTGAAGCTATTAGAAAATAACTTATTTACACACTTCTTATGAAATAATAGATTTGGGTCTGTATAGTTACTGGTGATAACATTCCAAAAGGAAAGAGAGGAAGAAAAATATGGACGGATGAAACATATGGAATATAGAAAAAGCAACTATAAAAGGGAAGTCTACAGCAATATACATCAATATTGAAAAAGAAGAAATACCTCAAATAAACAACCTACCATTTCATCTTAAGGAACTAGAAAGCCAAGAACAAACTATGCTCAAAGTTAGTAGAGGAAGAAACTAATGAAGATGAGAGCAGAAATAAATGAAATAGAGAATAGAAAAGCAATAGAAAAGATCAATAAAACTGAGTTAATTTTTAAAAGATAAATAGAATAATGAATTTTAACCAGAATAACTATAAAGAGAGAACACCCATATTAATAAAACCAGAAATAAAACAGAAAACATTACAACTGATGCAACAAAAATGCAGAAGATCATAAGAGATGATTATAAATAATTATAGGCCAACAAATTGGATAATTTAGAAGAAATAGATAAATTATCTGATGCATAAACCTGCCAAGACAGAATTAAATAGATACAGAAAATCTAAATGAACCAATGACAAGTAAGGAAACTCAATCAGTAATAAGAAAATATTGACAGAATTTAGCAGGTTCTGGGCTTTTTGTTGTTGGTAAATTTTATATTTTTATATACAGAAAGGAATATAATTCAGGCACTTAAATAAGGCTGAGCTCTCATTTATGATAACATAGATGAACATGGAGGACATTCTGTTAAGTGAAAGACAAATACACTCATAGATGGAATCTAAAAATGTATCTCATAGAAGAGTGGAATGATGGTTACTAGGGGCTGGGGTGGTTTGGCTGACAGGGAGATGTTCTTCAAAGAATACGAAATTTGTCTTTGTCTAACAATAAAAGGAATACGTTCAAGAGTTCTATTGTACCACATAGTAACTATAGGTAATACTGTATCAATTATTGGAAAATGCTTAGAGAGTGGATGTAGAGTATTCCGTCAGAAAATGTGATAATTATGTGATTGATGCATATGTTAATTAGCTAGATTTAGTCATCCTGCAATGTATATATACACTTAAAAACTGTAATGTTTTGAAGTGTGCATAATAAATACATACAATTACCTCTGTAAATTTAAAAATACTAAATTTAAATTACTAAAAGGGTGAGTCATTTTCAGGACATCTGAATTCCTTTAGATTTTCATGTCATTTTTATCTTTTATTATTATTATGTTTTAAAAAGTGACATAAAGATCTAAACCTATTAAATTTAAACTAATTTTTATAAATAAGTTTTATTCTTTTTCCTATTCTATAAGCAAAATCATATCTGATGACAGACTGAGAGCGGAATTTATATATGATATTTTTATCTTACATATTTTCTTCCTTTCCTCATACTGATATTCTGCTGATTCTTAGTCCTAAATCTTTGATTGTTGGAATAGCAGGAGTCATAAATGTCTGTTTCAAGCATAGCAGTTGTGTTTCAACATTCAGATGAAAGAGATAGAGAAATTTTCAGGTCATGTTTTTTACCATTTTATAATTGCAGAAAATATTTTTAGATTCTTAAACATTTTTCTGAATGATATTGATCAACACTGTAAATCATTGACCTGCTTGAAAACTGTATCAAATTTTGTTACTAATGAGAAAATTTAATTAAGATAGATACAGAACAATATAGAGTTTAGACATTTTAGAGCTTTATTATCAGTGCTGTTGATCTCAATTTATTTGTATTTTAATATTTGATTACATAAAATATTGTTTTGAAGTATAAACAAAATCAGCTAATATAGTTATAGAAAATATCATGAAAAACTGTTCACTTTTTGTGTTATGTACCATCTTTAGCACTTCAGAAGAGTTTTGGTGTTAAGGCTGAACTGGGACGAGTAAAAATGAGATTGGAGGTGTTTATATTCTAATTCTTTATTCTTTATAAGATTTTGTATCCATGGGAATGACGTATTTCTTGAATGTTTGTAAGAGCTCACCTATCGAATCATCAGAGTTGATTTATTTGTAGGATGACATAATAAATGATTCAATATATTTCATTATTATAGGTTATTTTAGATGTCTTTTCATGTCAATTCTTGTAAATTTTAGGATGTCTTCTCATGACAATTTTTATAAATTAAGTATTTCCTAGGAATCTGTTCATGTAAAATTTTACATTTATATTAAATTCTTAATGAATTTTATTAACTGTGGTAATTATACAGTTAATAAAATAGCTTAAGAAATTTAAATATTATGCCTTCCTTTTAAATTCCTTAAACTATTTTTTCGTAGTTCAATCTGACCAGAATTTTTTTTAATTTAATAAATCTTCAATTTAGTTTTTTTATCTCTATATTGCTTCCTTTTTTATATAATTCTACTCTGATCCTTATTATTATTATTTTAATTCTACTTTGGATTTATTCTGTCTTTTTGTTTTGTTATTTTCTAATTCATGAGTAGATACATGTAACATAGATTATCTGGCTTTTTGTTCTTAAAAATGTACAGCCATATATTTTTTGAAAATATGGTTTTGCTGCAGTCTACAAATTTGATGTAAAGTTTTCTCATTCTTTTCAAATCTTAAAATTTTGAAATTATATCATAGTTTTTAAAGGTGAGACATGTAAACTAGTGTTCAATGTATAATTTTATAATTAATTTAACTTTTAAATTTACATTCTGATAAAAATGTGCTCATATATTAAAATATATTGAGAGACTTTAGGGCTGAATATCTGTGTAAATGGTCTTTGAAAACCATTTTTAAATTTGTATTAGCAGTGTTAATATATGCCAATTAAGGTAAACCAGTTAATTTTGCTGAACAAATATTTTCTACCTTTAAAAGGTTTTGTGCTGCTCAGGACAAATCAATCAATACAAGAGACATTTTGAAATGCACTATGATCGTGGATTTGGCAATCTCGCCCTGTGGTTCTATCAATGTGAATGTGTAGGTCACCATAGTATCCAGTTTTACACATCACGTATTATAATATAGGTCATTTTATGTACCATTTTGAGTAAAAGGACACTGTTAGTTATTATGTTCATTACTAATAAATTATTTGATCAATAATGCCTATTATTACATATCATATTTATGTATACATAAAAAGAATAACATAAACCAAATAAATTAAGTATAACTAATTCTTAAATACTTTGAACCTCATTTTTCACATCATCAATGTTTATATTTCCATTTCATATTCACCTTCTGTGAAGTATTGCACGGTATTTTGGAATATGGTAATGAAGTATTTATTAGAATAGTACAACATTAATGTCTGAAGGAACATTTCAAACCACTGACACTCATTCTTCCACTTGGGATAATGACAATTTACTGTGACAACAGGAGATTTTCAGACAATTGTGACTTGTGTTACTTCTTCAAATGGTTCTTAGAGGGTTTCTGAAGTGGAACCTCAAGGGGTTTCGAGGTGCCCATTTATGCCAACAGGATAAAGGATTGATAAGGTTTTGCCTGTGTCCCCACCCAAATCTCTTCTTGAATTCCCACATCTTATAGGAAGGACCTGGTGGGAGGTAATTGAATCATCGGAACACATCTTTCCTATGCTGTTCTTGTGATAGTGAATAAGTCTCAGGAGATCTGATGGTTTTAAAAAGAGTGGTTCCCTGC
The DNA here is from genome assembly GCF_003255815.1 of Theropithecus gelada. Lineage (NCBI taxonomy): Eukaryota > Metazoa > Chordata > Mammalia > Primates > Cercopithecidae > Theropithecus > Theropithecus gelada. The sequence continues at coordinate 167,679,573 of NC_037672.1, read as the reverse complement.
CCAAGCACTTTTCTCTTGTCTGTAGCCATGTAGCCACGTCAGATGTGCCTTTCACCTTCTGCCATGATTGTGAGGCCTCCCCGCCACTTGAAACTGTGAGTCCATCAAAACTCTCTTTTGTAAATTGCCCAGTCTCGGGTATGTCTTTAACAGCAATGTGAAAATGGACTAATACCATAAATTGGTACCAGGAGAGTGGTGTGTTGCTGAAAAGATACCCAAGAATGTGGAAGCAGCTTTGTAACTGGGTAACAGGCAGAGGTTAGAACAGTTCAGAGGGCTCAGATGAAGACAGAAAAATGTGGGAAACTTTGGAAATCCCTAGAGACTTGTTGAATGGCTTTGACCAAAAGGCTGATAATAATATGGACAAAGAAATCCAGGCTGAGGTGGTCTCAGATGGAGATGAGGACCTTGTTGGAAACTGGAGCAAAGGTGACTCCTGTTATGTTTTGGGAGAGAGACTGGTGGCATTTTGCCCCTGCCCTAGAGATTTGTGGAACTTTGAACTGGAGAGAGATGATTTAGAGTATCTGGTGGAAGAAATTTCTAGGCAGCAAAGCACTCAAGATGTGACTTGGGTGCTATTAAAGGCATTTAGTTTTATAAGGGAAGTAGAGTATAAAAGTTTGAACAATGTGATAGAAAAGAAAATCCAATTTTCTGAGGAGAAATTCAAGCTGGTTGCAGAAATTTGCATAAGTATGTACAGGGAGGCAGAGGAATGTTAATCAATAAGACAATGGGGAAAATGTCTCCAGGGTATGTCAGAGGTCTTCACAGAAGCCCCTTCTATCACAAGCCCAGAGGCCTAGGAGAAAGTGGTTTTGTGGGCCAGGACCAGCATCCCTGTGCTGTGTGCAGCCTAGAGACTTGGGGCCCTGCATCCCAGCCACTCCAGCCATGGCTGAAAGGGGCCAATGTAGACCTCAGGCCATGGGTTCAGAGAGTGTAAACCCCAAGCCTTGGCTGTTTCCACATGGTGTTGAACCTGTGAATCCATAAAAGTCCAGAATTAGGGTTTGGGAACCTCCACCTGGATTTCAACATGAAATGTAAAAGTAAGCTGTTCAAACTTGCTGCTAGTTTAAGAATTAATTTCAGGATCTTTGTGTGAACTGGGACGTTTGCATTCAAAGTTTGTATATGAGGTTTGTTACTGACAATGATAAAGAGTAAATCCAAAAATTCATTACAAAGTGAATTTTCTTCAGGATTTAGCTAGCCATCCTTAGTGCATGTGTTCCACACTGCCACTAGAATTAGAAATTTCTATGTACATTCAGAAAACTGTATTTCCCTGATCACCAAGACAAAAAATAAGAGTATCCATAATCCTCTTTTACATATGAAGATATATTTTTATAGTCCCCCACTGCATCCCATCCCCACAAGCATTCCCACAAGCATGGTGTATAAACTATAAGACCTCTGCCAATTCTGATGAGGCGGAATAATACCAGGCCAAAGACTTCTTGCTATTTTCCCTTATTTCAGTTGTAGTTCCCAGCACCTCAGAAAGATGAATGGAGAGGATGGAAAAGAGCTGAACCTGGCAGATACAGTGCCTGAGCAGTGGAGAATCACGTTAAATGGTCGTTTTGCTTTCCGTGTTTCTTTCATTTACTTTAAAAATTGATTATTAACCATGGTTTTGTGATAACAATAGGGAGAGATTTTAAGAAAGTAGGCAGGACTAATATGCCAGCTAAGATGGATTCTTAATATATTAGAGAATCTTTTCTTAATCTATCTTGCTTAGTTTTGTTTAGATGATATTTAACATATGTTTAATAAACTCCTTGTACCAATACCTCCATGAGTGTTTCTGGTGGTATAAATGATCTTATTTTCTGTGATACTACATTTTAGCTGTCCTTCAATGCCAAGTATAATTTTATCCAATATATTGTCTCAATTAATTTTATCTCTTTTTCTATATATAAAATCTGTTTGACCATTAAACTTAGAATACTAATCAAGAGATATTATCTACAGGATTCCATTGTATATATATTGATAAAACCAAGTGTGAATTAGAGACGACTCTGCATATGAATTATCTGTAAATCTCTGATTTCTTTAATTTTTTTAAATAGGAAATGTGGAAGTAACTCACTCATTTGATTGATTTTATAATATCATCTGCAATAGTTTCATCTTTTTTTCGTCCTCTGATGAAAGCTTTAATAAGCAGCGAAGAGGTAAAAAAAAAAAAAATTTGGAGAAAGTAAGGGTCTTATTCCCGGGATGACTGACATTTTTAATTTATATCTTTAGGCATATGCTCATTTTAGAATATTATACTTGAAAATAAATAGAATAAAAAATGATCTAAGCCATTTTATGTAGATGGGTGAAAATGACTGTACTTTTTATTTTATTGATTAATTTGATTTTTAATTGACTGTTTGCTTTACTCTTGTTAAAGAGGAACACACATAATTATTTTCAATAATAATGGCCCACTATTTATTAAAGTTAAGTGAATTACTCTAGTGTTTAGAATATTAAGCTAGTGGGAGTGGCTGTTTTCCTGTTACATTGGTCAAGATTAATGCAATACTATCCAAAGATACACAACTACTTATTTTTCTTTTGTTTTTCTGCAAGTAATTTTAAATTTTCTAGAATATCTGTAGTTTTTTCTAGTTTTGTCTCAAGGTTTCTCTCCAGAGAGTGGTCATAAGCAGTAGCCCTAATATGACCAAGAATCGAAGGAATTTTGTTTTGGATGTTTACAATAAGCCTTTCATAGGACACTTCTTTAACCTAAATGTCTCATCTGTGACAGATGTCCTCTCACAGGAAACTTGTTTATATTGGCAGATGTCTTTGTAACTCTTGTCGGACCTGAATCCATATGTTCCTACAAAGACAGCCACTCTCTAAGACAGTCCCAACTGGGACAGTAGTTAGGTTTAAGTCTTGGTCAGGCAAGACACAAAAGAGGCAGCTCCCCAAAATACATGAGATAACAGAAGCAGTGTATTACCTATGGACCCCTGAGAGAAAAGGGATACCAGTGAGTTAAAGATTACTCTGTTTCCTCTTTAAAAGAATCTGTTTTGGATTAATTCAGGTATTAGGGTAAATACTAAATTATTTTTAAAGTTTCGACTTCCTGTTAGAGCTTTTTCTGTCCTCTCTCAAATGGCCTTGTCTCCTCTCTCTCTCTCTCTCTTTCCATGATGTTATCTGTCTTCAGGAGCAAAGTAATTTATGCCTATATTGGGATTCTCTACAGTTCTGGTCTTTTACTGCATGCTTTAAACTGTCTGCCAATGCGTGGCTCATCTGGTCTGCTCTTGAGCATCCTGTGCTGGTGTGTTCTGTGGTGTCACTGGATCTCTGTGTTTCTTTGGATTTTATAAAGTTGATATCTGCCACACTCTGGAGCTGTAGAATGCACCGGAATGCAACATCCAGATTTCTATCCAGGCTTCTTCTTTGCACTTGTCCATCAGCACTTCCAGGTGGCTAGGGGAATCTGATCACTTTCTTCCCACCATACTACAGTGTACAGGGAAGTTTCTCTCTTGGGTCTCCACTAGTCATGGCTATCCTGTTATTCATTAGTCATGGCTATCCTGTTATAGAAGTGTATCTGCTATATTGGATATGGCGCTATGTGAAAAGTGTGGGGTCACTGACTATTATACCCTCCCATAATCAATGACCAGTGGTCCACTAGCCGTGATGTTCTTGGAATCCTTCAAAATATGATGTGTTTTCTATTACAGAGTCTGTCTTTCCATTCTAAAACCTGAGCTGTGATGCAAGGAAATAGGAAGTGCTTTGTGTACTAAAAGGGCACCAGTCTTTGGAAGAATGAGGCAGGCGGATCACAAGGTCAAGAGATCAAGACCCGAGACCTTGCAGCTGGAAACCATCATTCTCAGCAAACTATCACAAGAACAGAAAACCAAGCACCGCATGTTCTCACTCATAGGTGGGAACTGAACAATGAGATCACTTGGACTCGGGAAGGGGAACATCACACACCGGGGCCTATCATGGGGAGGGGGGAGTGGGGAGGGATTGCATTGGGAGTTATACCTGATGTAAATGACGAGTTGATGGGTGCTGACGAGTTGATGAGTGCAGCACACCAACATGGCACAAGTATACATATGTAACAAACCTGCATGTTATGCACATGTACCCTAGAACTTAAAGTATAATAATAATTTTAAAAAAGAATAATTAAAAAAAAGAAAGCTTAAAGTTTGCAAGTTCTCTTGAGTAATTACCTTGCTAACCTTTTTGGAACGTTATGAGTAAAATAAAGGAAGGACTTTTATTGCTTTGTTCTAAAATGGCATTTTAACCAACACCATGGATTTTTTAAAAATATATATACATTAAGTAGAAAAAAAAAAAAGAGATCGAGACCATTCTGGCCAACATGATGAAACCCCATCGCTACTAAAAAAAAAAAAAAAAAAAAAAAAAAGAGGTACCAGACAGCAGCTATGAATATCCTTTCTCCATCTAATTCCTCTCTGGTTTGTCAGAGGGATATTTTTCCTAAATAAGAACATTTTGTTGATGTTGTTGTTCTAATACTTCCTCTCATTTCTGAGGTGATAAGTTGCCAATAAAAGAAAAATTAAATGAACATACAAACAATACAGAAAACTCATGAGTTATTTTTAAAATTTTATTTCTTTTTTCCTTGTACTCTTGAGTGCATTCACTGCCTCTATTCATTTGTTCAGTCTTGGCCTTAATTAAACTATTTTGCCAGATGAAGGAAAAATAGTAAAGCAACTAAGATGATGAACTCTGGAATCAGATAGAATTAGATATCAAGATCAACCCTGTATGTTTTAGCTATGTGACCTTGGAAAACCTATTTAAATTATTTTAGACTGATACTTCAATGGAAAATTGAAATAATAATTCTTACCTCATAAATTTATTGTGAGAATTAAATAAGATTATCTAATGTCATTAGCTTAGCAGAGTTCCAGGCTTACAGTAAATATCAAGTAAATCATTGAAGGATTGCTGTCATTATTATAATAATGGATAGTAGTTGTTACAGAATAGTAGAAAAAGAAAGATGAAGAGGAAGAATAGAAGGGGGTAAGGAGAAAGAATACAAATAGAAGAAATGGCTGAGATGACAAAGTACATATGTCAATTGCCTTTATCAAATCACAGATTAGTTTATAAAACAAAGTTATAGAGACCTTTCTATTTTACATACAAAAATTTACATATTTGTAGATACATATATTACATTGTCCTTTGTTTTCTTTCATTTATTACTTACTATCTCTGATGTGTTCATAACTTTTTCATTGTGAATAAAATGTGAAAATTAATCACAAAACGTCAATTTTTTAAAATTAGCAAATCAACATACAGTATATATCTTTTATCTATGGCTTACTAAAATCATCTTCAAGAAGTGCATATAAATCATCAGAAGTCAGTGCCACACTTTTGCATCATTCTATATATTATTCATCAGGAAATTTACATGCCTTCTGGATATGCAGAGTCTGTTAACCTAAAACATTGCACAATAGTTTTGCTAATGATATGGAAAGAATTATCATGAGCCCTGTCTTGCCTGAAAACTTTGTTTAAATGGTAGAGAGACTTGGGGCTCTGATGAGTCACTCACATACATTTAACCTGTATATTATTAGTCTGAATCAGACATCCACTGATTTTGACCAAAAGTCATTTTCATTTGACAGCTGTTCAATGATCTTTGCAAAATAATTTGGTTTGTTTAGTAGAAAATTTCCCACATTGTAATGAGATACTTATGCTAATTTCCCCCATCAGAAATACTGAGGATTTATTAGCATAACAATTGAAGCATGACAATTATATATGTATTTTATGTTAATGGTTGTTGAATGTTCATCCATTGACAACAAAAGTATTAGGAATAATGTGTTATCTGTAAAATATATAAACATGATTTATGTGTTTATTTTAACTCTTTAAATTTTAATATATGTCAGTGAGGCTAAAGTACTTGTGTGTGATATTTAGTACAATTTCTTTTCTTTTTCCTAGCTCTCTTGCTTACTCTTTTTTCTTTTTGACCTAGATATGAAATAACTTTTTTTATTAAAATTTTGTTCAGATTTTATTTGATGCCGAAGATTTTAACAGAGCTTTCACTGATTTTTGTAAATATGGTCTCTATAGTTAATATCTACAGCGATACTAACGCAAGACACAAATGAGGAATAAAGCAGAAGTTAAGCTTCATATTTGGCCTTTCATCTCTAATTCAATCTCCACACTGCAGTCAGAATAATCTTAACAAAATGTCAGTATATTTAAAATAAAACTCTAGCAGATTCTCATTGCCTGTGGAATAAAAACCAAACCAGTGATCTTGTCTTACAACATTCTTTTCCAATTCGTTCTTCATTATTTTGTCAGTCAGTCCCTTGTTTTGCTATGCCTGTCCCCATATTCCATTTGTAATATATTTTTTCAGTTCCTGAGATTAATCAAGCCCTTCCCCCAATCCAAGTCTTTATATATATATTTTACCCAGTTGCTATACAAACTCTTTCTCTACAGTTGCAAATGGCTAACTCCAATTCATCCGTTAGATTTCATCTAAAGTTGTGTTAAGTCTTCCTGTTGTTTCCATTCTCAATACATTTTGCTAGCTCCATCTTAATCATATTTTTTTTGGAGTGACCTGGGATATTATTTTTTCTGATAAATTGTAAGCTCCATAAGAGAGCAGGCCTTGTCTATTTATTTTATTGTTATATTTGTTGTTTAATTATTGTAGTACTTTGGACACATTCGATTCTAGATTGGTAAATGTATGTGTAGAATTAAGACTGCTGGGTACATACTCAAGCATCAGCTGAATTCATTTCCAACTGAATTGATAGAAAAGTTTTAATATTAGTAACTTTTAAACCATGAATCTTTTCAACATTAATTCGCTTTTTCATTCAACAGTTATTTTGCTGACTCTCAAATAGTGTTTAAGGCATTGTAATATGCTTAAACATTTAAGAAATTAATAAACATAAAATCTCCTGGAGTTCACAATTTAGTTGACAGAAACGTCATATGCTAGTCGTAAACATGATAAGCATGATATGTTTTCATCAGATGTATTTTAATCATATGGATACAATTAAGTACTTTTCTCTGGGTTTTAATTTTTTTTTCATGCTTTACTTGTCATAGTCTTTTCTATAAATTTCCCTATGTCATTTATATTCCAGGGAAATTCCATTTAAAAGCCAGGGAAAATTCATTTATTGTTTTTCATATCAAATCTTGAGATTAATTTAGTGGTTGATTAACAGGGAGGATTTAGGAGAATATAAGGTCCTTGAAAGATTTCTTTTTTTAAAGAATATATTGATTTTATAACTGACCTTATCATTCTAGCTTACTACTTTTTTTTCCTCAGCTTTTATTTTAAGTTCTAGGGTACATGTACAGGATACGCAGGATTGTTACATAGGCAAATGTGTGCCAGGATGGTTTGCTATAAGACCAACCCATTACCTAGGTATTAAGCTCACCATCCATTAGTTATTCTTCCTGATGCTCTTCATCCCCCTGCCCCACCTGACAGGCCCCAGTGTGTGTTGATCCCCCAATGCGTCCATGTGTTCTCATCATTCAGCTCCCACTTACAAATGAGAATATGTGGTGTTTAGTTTTCTGTTTCTGTGTTAGTTTGCTCAGGATAATGGCTTTCAGCTCCATCCATGTGCCTGCAAAGGATATGATCCCATTCCTTTTTATGGGTGCATAGTAATCCATGGTGTGTATATACCACATTTTCTTTATCCAGTCTATCATTGATGGGCATTTGGATTGATTCTGTGTCTTTCCTATTGGGACTAGTGCTGCAGTGAACATATGTATGCACCTATCTTTTTAACAGAATGATTTATATTCCTTTGGGTATATGCCATAATAGTGTAATTGCTGGATAAAATGTTATTTCTGCTTCTAGATCTCTGAGAAATTGCCACACTGCTTTCCACAATGGTTGAACTAATTTGCCTTCCCACCAACAGTGGAAAAGCAGTCCTTTTTCTCCACAGCTTCGCCAGCATCTGTTGTTCCCTGACTTTTTAATAATCGCCATTCTCACTGGAATGAAATGGTATCTCATTGTGGTTTTGACTTGCATTTCTCTAATGATGAGTGATGTTGAACTCTTTTTCATATGTTTATTGGACATATAAATGTCTTCTTTTGAGAAGTATTTTCATGTCTTTTGCCCACTTTTTAATGGGGCTGTTTTCTTTTTCTTAAAAACTTGTTTAAGTTTCTTGTAGACTCTGGGTATTAGACATTGCTCAGAAGAATAGATTGTAAACATTTTATTCCATTCTGTAGGTTATCTGTTGACCTTGATGATAGTTTTTGTTGCTGTGCAGAAGCTCTTTAGTTTAATTAGATGCCATTTGCCACTTTTTGATTTTGTGGTAATTGTTTTTGTTATTTTCATCATAAAGTCTTTGCCTGTGCCTATGTCCTGAATGGTATTGCCTAGATCTTCTTCCAGGGTTTTTACAGTTTTGAATTTTACATTTAAGTCTTTAATCCATCTTGACATAATTTGTGTAAAAGGTGTAAGGAAGGGGTCCAGTTTCAATTTTCTGCATATGGCTAGCCAGTTCTCTCAGCACCATTTATTAAATAGAAAATGCTTTCCCCGTTGCTTATTTTTGTCAGGTTTGTCAAAGATCAGATTGTTGTAGGTATGTGGTCTTATTTCTGAGTTCTCGATTGTTGTCCATTGGTCTATGTGTCTGTTTTTGTACTCGTACCATGCTGTTTTGGTTACTGCAGCCTTGTAGTATAGTTTGAAGTCAGGTAGCATGAATGCTCTAAGCATTCCCTTTGAAAATCACCAGAATAGAAGGATGCCATCTCTTATCACTCCTGTTCAACATAATATTGGAAGTTCTGGCCAGGGAAATCAGGAAAGATTAAAAAAATAATAATAAAGGGTATTCAAATAGGAAGAGAGGAAGTCAAATTATCTTTGTTTGTAGATGACATAATCCTATATCTAGAAAACCCCACACATCCTCTCAGCCCAAAAGCTTCTTAAGCTGATAAGCAACTTAAGCTGTCTCAGGATACAAAATCAATGTGCAAAAATTACTAGCATTCCTATACACCAACAACAGATAAGCAGAGAGCCAAATCATGAATTAACTCCCATTCACAATTGCTACAAAGAAAATAAAATACCTAGGAATACAGCTAACAAGGGAAGTAAAGGACCTCTTCAAGGAGAACCACAAACCACTGCTCAAGGAAATCAGAGAGGCAACAAACAAATGAAAAAACATTCCATGGTCATGTATATGAAGACTCAATGTCATGAAAATGCCTATAATGCCCAAATAATTTATCAGTTCAATGCCATTTTTAATATTATGTTAATTTTATTATTAGTAATTTATTACTAGCGATTCTTAGGAAATATAATAGATACAGCTTTCTAAATACATAATTTAAATCAAATTAACTGAATGTAATTCTTATTTCATATTGTAATTTATGGTATTTTCCATGAAAACATTATGAAATTAATGTGAAATATTAATGTTGAATATTATGTTAACCACTATGGGCATTCTTCACACAAATAGAAAACACCTTTAAAATTCATATGGAACCCAAAAGAAGATCCCATATAGCCAAGACAATCCTAAACAAAAATAACAAAGCTGGAGGCATCACACTACCCTTGGAGGGTTTTCATGATGTCCTGTGGTGGCAGCTACATTTCGGTTGTCTTGTTGTATTGTGATTTGATGTGGCTTGATTTCTCTCTTCCAAAAGGCCATTTACAAACATTGAGTGTGAAAATCAATCTTTTCCTCAAAATGCTTTCAAACCTCATTGTTTGGGAAGCACCATTCCCTTTATATCCTTCAGTAAAAACAGATTGAACACTTTATGTTGCCTTATGGCTTTGACTAGCTGTATTTTTCTCTACAATTTTAGCTTTATTCGGCCTATAGATAAAAATTAATCTCTGTGAACTTTTATTCCTTTAAACGTGTATGATTTTATATTTTAATGTTACATTATTTTGAAGAATAGAAAGCAATGATGCAAAGAACTAGTTTTTCGAACAACTCATGAGCAAAAAAGAAAAGTCAAATCTTCGTCTGTCATTGTTTATTCCTTGGGAATTTTCTTAGCAGCCTCAAGCAGATCATCCAAACACAGGTCTCTTGAAGAAAATATTAAAAGCAGAGTAACCAAAAAGGAGCAGGACAGTATAGCAATACCTTTCATAGCAACTGTAGCAATTCTTAGTGAGGAAATATAATAGATACAGCTTTCTAAACACATAATTTAACTCAAATTAACTGTATATAATTCTTATTTCATATTGTAATTTGTGATATTTTCCATGGATCATTTCTTCTGGCTTTATAAAATCATTAGTTTAAAATAGCTTTGGATATTATTATAGATATTAGAACCTAGTGACACCAACTGAGCATTGCATTTAAAAGATTAGCATTAAAGGCAGACAGATCAAGTGGACAGAATATCTTCCAGAAACAGTGGAAGAATGTCTACTCACAGCAGGCTATGTTTCAGGTGCTTAGAGTTCTTTTTCTCATGTTTCTCATCACTGCATTATATTAAGCTATATAGCATTCAGTTTGGAAGGATCTGTTACTTATTCATTATTGAATTATCAGTTTCTTTTAGTGAAAATGTTAGAAAGTAGGCAATAAGAACATATATCTTGAATTAATTAACTCAGAGAAAGCATCTTGTAGAAAACAAATGTGGCATGATTTAGGAGTATTATATTCCCTACTACATAATCACTGGAGTGAATATTTAGATATCCCTGAAAATTTCAGGTCTCAATTTCTCTCTGTCCATCTCTATGTCTTTTGCTGTCTTTTTCTATCATACACACACACAGACGCACATATACACATTCATATCGTATGTTGGATTCTAGTTCTGTACTGTGTTAATGAGATTTCAAGTCTACAATGTGGGTGGTCTGTTTTTGGTTTGTTAAAATAAGAACTTTGTGTTTACGCTAATGAGGAAAATAAGACCTAACTATAATTATGCCACAAATGTCTCAAAACTAAATTAAATTAATGTACATAAACAGGGCCAATCTATTTGAGAACAGTTAAATTGTATAGGACAAATTAGAAATATGTCATTCTTCTTAAGAATAGTGTATATTACAAGGTATTTCACACATGTTTTGCTGAGATTCTAAATTTCAATGACATTTTGATGAGAAAATACATTATTATGCTTTAAAAAATTATGTAGACTTGGTACCATGGCTTGTCAAAAATTATCTCAAAATATCCCATGTGTTAAATTTCATTTTATAAGGAAATGGATCATTCAGATGAATTTGTGAAAAGGACAGCCTAAATTACTTACTTGACTTGACATTTTGGTGCCTATTACCCAATCCTCCTTATTTTAATATAGAAAAAATGCTCAACACTTACAAAGACATTTTGTGCTACTTTTGAAACTGAGCTCAAATAAAAGTATCTGCATTGGTTTCAGACATATTGAATTAGAAGAAAGCAAGTCCACCTAAAACAAATTTGCTTACTGCCAGTTAATTAATGATCAATTTGTCTAATGATCTGTTCACTCGAAACCTCTATTAATCATGTTTACATCTCATACATAGAAGAAAGGTTTTATTCCTTTTGTAACTGTTAACGTATCTTTCAATTTTTGAACCTTCCATATATTTTAGGCCACTTTGTCTAAGTTCATTCATATATTGGCCACTAACTAACTCATTCACTTTATTTTCTACTATTTCAAACTCACATGGAAAAAAGTATTTATATTCTATAAACACAAGATTATCCCAGATGAAGAAAGTATTTTTCCTTGCCTTTTAAGCTTCCTCTGAATCTTGAAGTTGCTCTTCTTGATTTTTTAGAAGCTAGGCTCTTCTAGCTCTGGGTCCCAGCACAGCACAGAGTCTGGAAGAATAGCAAATGAATTAATCAACAGGAAAGGCGTACTAATGTATATTTGGTCTCCTAATTATAAATGAATGATTGTTTCTTTTTTTGCACATGTCCAATTTTTGATAGCCTATTTTCCTATTAGATCACAGTAGCTCGAAATTTGATTTTTCTTAAAATTAAGAGAGAAGTGTCATTAGGTTAATTATCTGGAAAAAAAAAATACATTACTATTTAAAACAGTCCTATCTAATCATTTGGTTTCCCTGGGCCATGTTGGAAGAATAATTATCTTGGGCTACACATAAACTATCCTAACAATAACAATAGCTGATTCGCTAAAAAAAAAATCACACAAAAAAATCTCATAATGTTTTAAGAAAGTTTTTGAATTTGTGTTGGGCAACATTCAAAGCCGTCCTGGGCCACATGTGGCCTGCGGGACACAGGTTGGACAAGCTTATTTTAAAGGATAGAAACATACAGTAAAATATAGAAACTTCCAAATATAAATATGTGAACATATAGAATAAAAACAATTTAATTTATGCAAGTTTAGACTCATGATTCTAGCTCATCTGAGATTTGTTCATATAGACTTTAGTTTATTTTGTTTAGGCATAAATTTATATTAATCATGACTGTAAAGTTTCCAAATGGAAATTTTCAATTGGCTTTGGATATATTGGTGTTTCTATGTTAGGTGTGTGTGTGAGTATATATATATATATATGTGTACATATATATATGTACACACACACACACATATATATATATGAATCAATATATAAATGGAATTTGAAGCAAATATTTTAGTACATTTCATTATCCAAAGAGAGTATATAGAACCAAATTGTCACAGTTTACAAGAGACAGATTTTTATGATTGTGGATCTTCAGAAGTTCAATAGTGACTTAAGAAAAGACACACCACATTTGAGAGGAGAACCTTCAGATTATTTATTAGCCCTATAATGTCCTTCAGATTCTGAGAGCTAAGAAAATAACCTGACTCTAATTTGAGCTTGAAAGATCTTTTTTCAAATATTGTTTAAGCTACAAATTATAATTAAATCTAGTCAGCTCTGAGTGGTCACCATCATTAGCAATCTATACAACAAATGGACAAGGGAAGTTTCTGGTTCTATATTTCTGAGGGATTTACTTCATTCTCTATTATTTTGGTATATATAGTACCTAGAAATTTGGGATTGTGTTTTTAAAAATCATTATGTAATTTCTTACTTTTATTTTTTTTCAGGTTACATAAAATTCCAAAAGAAGGTACTTTGTCAAGTCATTTATGTTTAAAGAGTCACAGGAAGACAAGGGAAATAAGAGCTCTAAGTTTTTACTTTGTGTTCCTATTTAAGAAATTATTTACTGTAATATACTTACATCATTTCTAAACAAGGTGGAATATAAACCTATAAGTAATATTTGAAGGGGAAATGACAACCTTTTGATTCAGTGTTATGGCATAAGCTTTTACATATACTATGTATAAGAAGCATCAGTATAAAAGTTTTTATGCCTTATATACAAAATTTTATAGGAATAATTTACTCCATGTATTTCTTGTGTCTTATTTGTCTTTAAATTAAAACACGTGGAACAAATTTCTGTTTCCTCTTTGTTCTCAGGAAATTTTTAAAAATATTCTTTTATATATTTAAACATATATAAAAAATAGAAATAAATGTTGACTTTTAATTAATTCACCCAAAACACCATATGATAACTACTCACCATAAGTCTTTTTGGTGGTCTCCTATATTATTTTAATTAAAAAATTTAGTATTATTGTTGATATTAAGCTGCCTCAAATAATTTTTAAGAGAGTTGATCATACTTTCTAAAGACTCATAACTGTGAGCCGTGTATCATAGATCATTAAATGTAAAAATATTTTTGGAAATATTCTTTAACTTATAAAATAAAAATTTTCAGAAAGTAATTGAGTTATAGACGATTGTCTATATTATTTTGGTTAGATAACAAGCAGAAACATTGAATCCATAAGGTATATTACTAATCACATTTCTATATTAATTTGAATTTGACATAACTTGTTGTTAAAATGATATATGCACATTGGCTAAACTACAGAATCATCCCCAATCATACCTTCCAGAAGAAATTAAAATTAACATTATTTAAATACCAGTGTATAGAAAGAAATGCCTAGATAAAATTAAGATGTTAGCGTACAACTAGGAAAAGCTTTTTAAAGTGTCCGTTACCTTTATTTGAAATTTTTAAAGTATGTGAGATAAAAATGAAGGAATTGTTTAACCTCAATAAAGATGTAAAACCATAACTTAAGATTCCACTTTAAGAAATGGGATAAAGAGTAACTGAAACCTAAAGCAAGCATAAGGAAGAATTTTTTTTTTAATTGCAGTTGCCATCAATGAAATAGAAAAGTAATAAAAATAATCAATAAAACCAAATGTTGACTTTTTGCAACCTACTCCCTCTGCTAAGGGGTGATAAAGAGGGGTTATTTATCAGAAGTGTAGAAACAGAAAGCAACCTCATGTTGGGTAGTGCAAGTGTTAGAATACCCAGTGGGGTATGGGGAATATTAATATAGGAGCCCTCATACATGACTCAGAGTTTTTACTCTGCAAGGTCTCCAGGAACCTGTAAAACAACAGTGGCATACATAAAATAAAGTGGAGATATCAGCACTCATTTGGCAGAGGGTTGAGAAATAAATTGAATGGCACATAGAAGTGAACATTAAAAAAACAAACAAACAAAACAACAACAACAACAAAAAGATGTTTTATATAAGACCAAGAACCCACCAGTCGCTTTTGTGCCTTGGTTTGGGGGAGCCGTTGAGTCCAGAGACTTTCCTGTCACTCAGATAATAAGGTATGAAAGGATCACCCAGAATAAAATTTATCTTACATTTTATAGCTTCAAGACAAGAGAGCTGAGATTTTCCATTCTTCCAACTCATCAGCCATTGGCTAAAAACTGCACCCTGAAGGAATATACATTTCCAGACACTTCTAGCTTTCTGTAAATAACGAGGAAGCATCTCAGCCTGAGGATAGTCCTCTGAAAAAGAGTTGCATGTCCAAGCCGCTGGAGAGCAACGTAGAGGCTTTCAGAAACCAAGAAGTACACAGAAATTATGAAAGGACATTGAATAGATCTGGGCAGAGCTCCACACTGGACAGAGTTCCACATGTTCACTACGAGGATTCAAATATTAATGAATTAAATAAATGACAAATGCCCATCTTGCAGATTTTATTAAACTTTTCAATAACCTGAAGCACTTTTCCAATTCTGCAACTAAATGTTGGGATATAGGATGATGCAAACAAGGTAGCTTCTAATTCACAAAAACTAGCTTTTGAATACCAAATTGCCACCTAAAAGCAATGTAACCTTGGTGAGTCATTTAATCTTTCTGATTCTCAGTTTAGTTATCTGTTAAATAGAACTATTAATGTTTATTTTATTCAATCCCTTAGTGAAGCTATGTGACACAGTATTTCTAAATGATATTTGCATTTATTGAATCAAAACAGAAAATTAATAAAGATTTTCTTTCTTTCATAGCCTTTCTTTTACATCTATTCACTGAATGAGTGAGAACAGTAAAGTTGATAATGGCTCCTCTTGAAAATGTTGGAGAACCATTGTGGCATATAAATAATATTTAATGAGATAATATCATAAATTGTTTCACACCAACGGCCTTTCCTTTGCAATCCAGAATCTAAAACAGAGTAGAGAAAGCACCCATAAAGCACTTTATCACTGACTTTGCTGTAGTTCTTCCTGTAGTTCTCAGTGGACCAACTCAAATGTTTTCTGCTAAAGGAATTCTGATTATGTTTTCCGCTGTTTCCCTTATATAAAACTTGTGACAAATGAAGAACCCCAGAAAGAGGTTAGTTCATTAGTGAATAATAGTTGAGTGGCCAAAATGAGCAAGAGAACATTTGTAGATTAGATAAACTTACAGTGGGTACATTTTAGTTACCGAGCCACTGCGATACTCAAAGGTTGATTAATGAGTGCACCTGAGCGACATTCCACATAGGGTTGTCTTGTGCTTTGCCTTGTTAAACAGCTCGGTCAGTGACTTGAGGGAAGATAAATAGCCATGTTTATCACATTTACCAAAGTCCCATGCTATGTGATGACAAGGTAAATACTCAAATAGAAGCTAGGCAGTGGCCCCTCAGAATTATTTTAAATGAATTGTTCAAGCCCTTTCCTTCTGTCTAAGTTACATTATTCACTTAACTGGCTATCGTTTTCAATATCATTTTATTCTAAAAAAGCCTCATCCTCACAACTAACCATTTATAAACACACTTTCTCTCTTTTTTTTTTTTTTTTCCTAAGACATTTTTCTTTTCTTCTACCTGTATTCTCTATTCTATACGGACTCTAGAGGGATCTTTTTAGAGACAAACCTTTTTTTTTTTTTTTTTTCCTCGATTCAGCGCCATAAACCACTTCACTTATCTACTATTTTCAGAGGAAAAACTAAAAACTTTAGGCAGTTGAAATCCCTCAGGTAAGTCTTATTTATCTGGCATATCTTATTTAGAGTTGAGCTACCATTAAAATATTTTATGTGAATTTATGGATAACACACTTTCTATTCAAATCTGTGAATCTCTCAAGAAGAGGCAGTATGTATTTTATCTCTAGTAGGATAATATTAATAATAACAGCTATCTTATATTAAGCACTTACTAACGTGTGCTAACTCATTTTTATTCACAGCGCTATAAAGTATGTGCTATTATTATCCACAGCATACAGATGAGGAAATTGAGTGAGTATTCAATAAATGTTTGTTTAAATCACCATCTAATCTTATGCCATTAAGGAAGACGGACCTATATTCATCAATACAATAAAAATATTTTTATGAGTTAATTTGAAAGCAACTTGGAAGGTATTTCTCTCTAGTCTATGGCTGTCACGATTTGGCCATGTATTTCTTATGATCTCACTCAGCCTGGTTTATTTTTAAAAAGAAAATACTCATTGGTTTGGATAATTACCTGTCAGAATTTACTAATGGGCCTCAGTTATAGCAGATAAAATTATATTACATAACCCTTGTTCATCAAAAAGAAGGAAAAGTGGGTTTGATAGAAGGTAAAAAGACATGATTTTCAGAAAGATGTATTTTTCTTATGTAGAAAGAAAACTGAATTTCGCTAACTATAGAAAAGGCTTCTTTTTAATAAAAGGAAAAATATAGAGCCTTCTGTTAGTTTTCTAGCACTTTCCTTTTAGATGGCACTGACTCAGATTCTCTGGGAATTTCCACTTGATGACTGATATTCACAGGGACATGTCTGTCTCTTGCTGAAAGTGTTACGGTAATTACCCATCCCAGTGTGATTCCAGCTGGAAAGGAAACTGACAGCTTCCACAGCGGCTGAGTCAGATGTCTCCGACATTTTAAGCATTCATTTCAGACACCTGCATTTCTAAGGTATCCACCTGCATCCTCATTATTAACACAGAAGATCATTTTTATTTGATTATAAGTAAGTAGACCATCAAAGAAAAGCCTAATTGAGTAAATACATTTACCTGAATATCTAAACAAAACAAATGCATTTTGAAAATAAAAGAATAGTTACATGTGATTTTGCTTTGTATCTTTGATTCTCTGTATTCCTACTGCTTTAATCTTGGTTGAGAGAATTAGTGTAGAGGGTTTGATTTTGAAGGTTAACAGCATGATGGTGTAATATTCAAATTTGGTTTATTATTGGAATTTAAGTATTATACTTCTATATTATGAATGGAATATTTGTTGTTTGTGTTTACAATATAACTGACATCAAGTATTTACCATGCAATTGGCATATAATTAATCAGAGTGCTTTGTTCTTCTTTACCCTTTGGTAGGAGTTAACATATCTACCAATTTTTAAATAATTCTTATTTTAACTAAAATAAATTAAAATTTATTTTAATACTGTCAATGTTTTACTGCATCTCTTTCTTTACTCTTTTGTAGGAAACATTTGTGAGAAAACTGCTAACTTGGTGTTGCATCATCCCCAAACACTCCAGTGTGAACCTGCCAAGGACAAGAACATTGGCCCAGATAGTCATCATACAGCCCTCCAAGGCTGGAAATCAACACTGACCCCACACTACCATCCAACCAAGAAATGCCATGCAAATCCATCAATCCTCGCAACACTGGCTCTTCTCCTTTTCTTGTTGAGAGTCCTGTTCATGAGCATGTGCTGCAGTCATTTGTTTTGTCTCTTCAGGTTCCATCTGTCTGTAAACCTTCTCAGTTCTTCCATATCCCTCCTGTTCTTGTAATTTTAAAAGGTTTGGCCTTCAATCTGTGACCGCCTGATGTTTCCTTCTGACCAGACTTAGGTCAAGCATTCTTGTCGCGTTGTTGTCTGCCAAACATCACCACAACTCACCATTTTTTAAAAAGTTACAATCAACAAAGCACAATGTGAGAACAGGTTCAAAAACATTGCAAATATTCTGTCCCTCATCAGATGTCCAGCTTTGGCATTCATTGATGACAACGACCTGAATCAACCACCACTCTGATGCTTAACATTGATGACTTTCTATTTGGTGGCTGGCTGAAAACAAAAGCCTTCCCTTATTTACCATTTATATTTACTCATCTATTTATTTATGTATTGATTTCAAATGGACACATGAATTTCTATTTAATGTAATGTTTTCCTTGATGCTCTAATTGTCAAAATGTTGTCATTAGGAATCTCTTCTCGATAACTTCTGTATCTTTCTGATAAATCGCCACGATTCTTTGAGCATTTCTTAGTTTTGGCATAACGAGATGCTCCAGACTCAACTCGACTTTTTCTTGCTTTAACTCTGGAGTTACTCATTTCTCCAAGGAGCTGTAGTTCATATTACGTATGTCACATAGTCATATGTAATATGAATATTATATGTACACACATATATAATGAACCAAGAATAAAAATAAACACATTTATATAGAAAAGTATAGCTATTAACATGATTATGTGTATTTATATATGTATATATAGTTTTATATTTATTTATTCCTCTACATGGTGAGAAACCTGTCACCTTGACCTATTTATTTGTTTGTTTAATATAACCAATATTGCAACCATGGCATAATGACAGCTTTCTCTACTAGCCTCAGGTGCACTCTACCCCCTGCCAGGGCTACCTGACAATACCTTCACAGCCTTCCTTGCGTGTCCCAAACTCCCACTTCACACCCTTCCCTGCATGTCCCAAACTCCCACTTCACACCCTTCCCTGCGTGTCCCAAACTGCCACTTCACAGCCTTCCCTGTGCATTCCAAACTCCCTCAGTTTTTGTGGCCACCAGACATGCTGCTACCCAACAAAAAGGGAAGGGCAAAATATATTTCTAAAATAAGGAGAAGCAGAAAAGACCACATAAGTGGGAAGAGATATTCATATTCTATATGTATTTTTAACAAAGATGACAGAATTTGCTGATAAATTAAATGTGCACTGAAAGAATAGTCAAGAATGACTCAGAGACTTTGGCTTACATTGATTATAACTGGAGATACTGTCAGATAAAAATATTTGGGTGAATTAGAAATTAAAAACTCTTTTTTGGACATACTGAGATTAAAATGCCAAAACAGAATAAGAGAGCAAGCAATCAGATAAGTGAGTCTAGACTTTAGGTAAAAGGCCAAGATAAAAGATACAAATTGAGACCCAATATTGTGCAGACGATATTTAGCAACAGGGATTAGATCGTTTTACCAAAAGAAGAATTGATCACAGACAGAAAAAATATTTAAAACCCTATTAAATATTAGTGAAAGAACAATTAAGATCTATTTTGTGTGTGTGTGGTTACAATGAGAGTTTTGTTAAGTGGTAGCAAGAGGGAATATAATGAGAAGAATTTAAAACAATGAGTATAAACAAGTCTTATCCAGCATTACTGTAATGAAGAACAGTGTGTGAGCTGCAAATAATATGGGTGTTTCTTAATAAGAAGGATTACTATTATAGCGACACTGATGGTGGTGAGTCAATAGAGCCACTCAAATGTAGAAAACTGACAAAACTGGAGAAATAAAATGTGGAGTTAAGCCCTTTCATAGGAATTAGAGAACGGCACATAGATATTTACCCTTATCTTGAAATATGGAAAGCGTATCTTTGGTAAAAAAAGGAGCCAGACAGAGGACACGTATCTAAATGCAGGTAAGTTAATAGATTTGGAGGTATAGAGATAAAATTCTCTTTTTATTTTTAAATGTTCTTAGAGTGAAAAATCAGCTGAGAGTGGGAAAATGAAATGTTTTGGATTAATATTAATAAAAAGATGAGAAATTTAAAGTAACCTTCTCAGAGAGGCTGAGAGAATGATCTATGAAAACACAGCAGCATTTTAGGATGAGCCTGAAAGCACACTTGAAGTTTTGATGAATTTCAAGTCAGAAAAGCATTATATATGTGTCCGGCTTGAAAGACAGGGAAGGCAGAAAGCTGTATAGAACCAGGGCTGGAGGTTATGACACATTAAATTCTTCAGAAAAACAGGTATGGAGACTGATGATTTGTTCCAGACTCTAATTTTAATTTTGAACTGTAAGTCAGGTAAAAATGGATTTTAATATTTGTAGTGTATAGTAGACCACAGGAAGTGTAAGTTTCAGTATATAAGAGTGCCCAATGGGGTTGAAAAGTGTGGGACAATGAGTTCTAGAACACTGGGCTAAGAAGATAGTAGAATCTAATAAGAGGAATAGTTTGGAATTTATATTTTTGAGGTTGTACAACCGTTGATAATATTCAATATGGTTGTGACCCAAGGAGTGTGGCAGAGAAGGCACAGAG
Source organism: Theropithecus gelada (assembly GCF_003255815.1). Taxonomy (NCBI): domain Eukaryota; kingdom Metazoa; phylum Chordata; class Mammalia; order Primates; family Cercopithecidae; genus Theropithecus; species Theropithecus gelada. The sequence goes on along the minus strand of NC_037672.1, from coordinate 167,658,727 downwards.
GAAATATTCCATGGAGAGGACAGAACAAGGCCAAATAACTGAGGCACTAAATTGAGTCAGGTTCTGCGACTGGTGTGAAGGATGACTTAGATCCAGTTCAAAGTTGATGTTTCTTCATTTCAATATATGTTCTGCAAACAATAAATACAAGGGATAAGAAAGTAATTGAGTAAACACACCTCCTTGATAATCTTTTATTTCTTTAAGGTAATGACCTAAAATGTGTTAGACATTTTGCTTGATAATGTAGGTGAGTCCAAAGCTGCTACCTTTTATAGAAATAGAATAAGGATTGGCTTTGTCAATACTTGAGAATATTTTATAAATAATGGTATAGATTCCTTTATGTTCTCTACATACATATATGCACACTTTGTAATTTTTTTTATAGCAGATGTATACATGTCTAGCAGGAAGGGGATAGGTAAACACTGAAACTACCAGGGATATTGATATGAGTAATCATGGACAGGAAGATGGATTAAAAGCTAAAATTCTCAATTGAATGGAAAAGAATGATTTTATGTAAAAAGATGACTGCAATAAGAAATTGTAGCAGATGGTAATATTTGATTGCTTGTATTTTGAAGATGCTGGGAAATGATGGTGGTGATAACGTTCTGTGAGAACACTTGTCCCACATCCAACCTTACAGGTAGAGGGGGGTTGGGAAGAAAATGTAACCTTAACTTCATAGTCCTGCAGGAAGAATAATGCCTTCAAGATAAAAACAAAACCAAAACAAAAATTTTAAAAAATGTTTAGTTTTAATTGGGGGAATTTTAGGGAAGTGATCATTTTTCTGATTCAATGTTAATTTCCATCAATGAAATTGGAGTTACCAGAGAAAGATAAGAGTTTGGATCAAATTAGAGGATTTACAGAGTCTTATTGGGGGTGAGGACGCAGATGTGGAGGAATAAGTTTTTTGTTGACCCAGGTAAGTAAAAATATAAATTATTATGAAATTAAACCTTGTTTCGAAAGAGGTGGATAATTGGACCTATTTATATCTTCCTACTTAGGAATAGTCATCTCTCTAGGAAGTGGTTATAATGCGATGATTAATGTTGTGTTGGAATCTCTTAGCCAGAACATGGAGGGGCCATTGGGCCTCCTTTTTATTCCTGCTATGACTATGACTATACCATACTTCATTTATTCCTTGTAATACTCCCAGACTTTTTCTTTTTTTAATTATCCTGAGAAATTACATGTTTAATGCCATGTTGACCTTTAATTAGCATGAATATCACAACACTGTAGTCTCAGAGATACTTTTCTAAGTGACTTGAGTAACACTTCCATAGAATTCAAGGTTTGATTACTATTTCTACCACAGGCAGATTGCCTTGTAACATAGGAAATAGGAGTGCTGAAATCATTTAAAATGCAGACTCAGAAACCACCATATATTAAGGAACTAAAGGAGAAGGGGAAAAAAGCATTTATTTTAAATTATCTATATTCACTTTCTAGAATTTGCTATAAAGTATAAGACTTTCTATCTTTAGCTTTTATAAAGAGAAACTTTAAGGAATTATGTTCTGCCTATGAGGTGATACATTGCAAAATAAAAGAGCACCAGTGAGCCGTAACAAATAGTATTGGGCAAAGCAAAACGTACCTAGAATCATTGGGTTTCTTCTCAGTCAAGGTAGTGTTAATGATGAAAGATTTAAATGTATAATTTTCAATTTAGGGAATGCAGCTTTTCATCTTTATTGATGATTATTGAACTTTAAAACATATACGAAGCACATTGACATATACAAAACACTGATAATAAAAATAAATATCCCATTAGTGACACAGTTTTCTTATATAAACATAGTTTATAACCCAAGAACATTGCAGTTTGCTCTGAAGATTCAGGAGAAAGTCACATGGAAATTATTATGTCCTTGTGGAAGTGAATGTAACACAAAAATCACGTTATTTTACCTTGTTGTATAAATAGACTTCATAACCATGTCCTGTTTGTTGGCCTCCTTAGTTATATCTTTGCTCAAAAATGCTTTCCTATGTTTAGAACTTAGATTTTAAATTAACCATGTTTATTATCTTCTGCCAACTTTTCTAATCTTTCAAAATCCTGTTTCAGGATTATATTTTTTAGTATTATATTTTTAATCTAAATAACAGCAGTGTGTTGTGGCAGGATTTTCAAAACTGGCTAAGAAAGTTTTTCCTTCAATCTTATCAGTTTAAAAAGTTCAGTTGATCCTTTTTTTTTTTTTTTTTTTTTTTTTGCAGTAATTGCAACAGGTATTTTGGTATACTTTTTGAAACTGAGTGGAACATTTTAATTATTTTTACTATAAAAATTCCTTTTCTTTGAAAATGAGCAAGAAACAATGCTGGGCACTAAAATCACACAATTCTGATGCTATCTGTTTACAATACAGCTGGAGAACATTTACAAGTGTGTGTGTGTGTGTGTGTAGAGAGGATATTAGACAGTTATCAAATAAATAATGACACAGACAAAGGTATATGACACAAGAGAGGAACAGAGTTTCACTGGGTTTACCACCCAAATTTTAACCTCATAAAATGGTTTTTGCGTTTGTTTTATCCTCATTTTGCCATACGTCAACCTAGCTTAGATTTTCTGACGTCTTTTCTGATGAACAGTAATATTAATCATTGCTGAAAACATTTTGCCAAATCAATGGAAGGAGAATTTCAATAAAATTAGTAAGGAAAATAATATACTGAATGGAACCAAAATAGTTGCTTTTAGTAAAATGACAGATAAGCCATCTTTCTTCAATTAGTTCTATTTCTTGCAATCATTCAGAACAGTGTACTGGTGAAGTGGGTCCAACAGTGTACAACATGGCAGTGCCAGTTACTTGATACAGTCCAATACGCTGCTTTGTCTTACGGTAGATATAAGGTTGTATGATATGCATTTTACATGAAGTAATAGGGAAGAAAAATGCTGCTGATTTTTAAAATTATGCACTAAAAAATGGAAGGGGCTGTTTCAGCTTTATACTAGAATGTAGAAAGCTACAAAGAGCTTGGTTTCCATTCTAACTAGAAAAGCCTGTATAATATACAAAATCATAACTCATTTTGAACCTATCACAGAGATGCTAGTAGGACCACATACCAGCCTGAAATCTAAACAAAGAAACATAAACAGATGCCTTTTAGGGCATAAAAGACACAAGCATCAGTAATTTGTAGCAGCATTGAAAGATGGGAAGATGGTGTCTCAATATGAGCAGGCAAGAATTTAGGTAAAACGTCAATAAATTGCTGAAGAATAAGTGCAGGCCTGGGTGACAGTAAAGAGCTTTGTGAGGCACAGACCACCTGGGAGGAATTCACACCCGGTTACAGGTTCTCCCATATGGGAACGACTGAAGGCAGGAGGAGAGATTGGGGAGACTCTTCCTTTGCTTGGAGAACCTGGATGGGAATGGCCAGTACTAGGGGAAAGGAATGAAGCCCCATCAGGTTTCCTCTCCTCTAAGGAACAAAAAACCTTCAGACCTCGGGGAAAGGAAAGCAAAGGCTTATTGCCAGCCAGGGCACAGGGGTAACACTCTGCCTGCGAAAAGTATAATGGCAAACACAGAAAATCTAGTTGGAGATTTTCTACTGCTGGGAGAAAAGAGTTACTGAGGAAGCGCTTTCTTGAGAACAAAAGAAGAGGTTCTGCCTAAGCCTGAGACTGAACCACGGCAACAGAGACAGCCCTGTTCCCTCCTCTCAGGCTAGCAGGTGCTGCGTAACAAACAACATCTGGTACTAGAGTGAGGATACAGCATCTCTGAAACTCAGAAACACAGGGAGCAAGGAGCTGGAATATTCCAAAAAGCCTTTTAGCAAACTGATCCTTACCAAAAGCACAAGGTAATTTCAGAGTAATTTGAAGCCATCGGTAACCAAAGACCAACAAAAGTGAATCCAACTCAACTCTTGATTGAATTGACTAATCTCCCCCACACTAAAGAGAAGACGTGCCTGTTTTTAGAAATAAATGCTATTTACCCCAGACTCTACTGCTCAACAAATGACTCTGACAATCAATCAAACACACATACAAAAGCAAGAAATAACAACACACTGTCAAGAAACAAATCAATCAATAAGATTAGAATCAGATGTGACTCAGGCATCCAAATTATAAGAAAGGGATAATAAAATAACTCTGATTGATATGTTAAATGCTCTAGTTGAAAAAATGGACAACCATACACTATCAGGGAATCTTAACAGAGATGAAAACTAAAATAAATTGTCCTATCAGGAATAGAAAAGTTTATAGACAAAGAATGCTATTGACGGGCTCATCAGTAGTCAAAAAAAGAACCAATGAACTTGAAGATCAGTCAATAAAAACTGCTGAAATTAAAACACAAAGTGAAAAAACAGATTACAAAAGCAGTGTATACCACTGAAGATCTATCAAAAGGTCTAATCTATCTGTGACTGGAATCTGAGAAGAAGATTCAAGACAGAAGAAATAGTTGAAGGGGCAATGACTAAGAATTTTTCAAAAATAAAGCAAGACACCAAACCATGACAAAAGAAACTCAAATAACACCAAGTAGGAGAAATCTACCTATTACCAATAAGCTCCCCAATCCAGATACTTAGAACCAATATATTCAGGCTGATGAAAACCAGAGATAACTAGAAAATCTTAAAGACAGCCAGAGGTAGAAAAATAATTACATTCAGGGGAACAAATGTAAAAGTTACAAATGACATCTTGTCAGAAACATCTTTAAAGTTCAGGAAAACAGGATCAACCCAGAATTCAATACTGTTAAAATATTTTTCAGAAATGAAGGAAAAATTAAGACTTCTTTTTAAACAAACAGCAAATGAGAACATTGATTGCTAGTAGACAAGAAAAGCAAGCTCTTCAGGCAGAAAGAATATGATAGAAGATATAAATTTCAGTAGATAAATGATAGATAGATGATTGATTGATAGATAGATAGATAGATAGATAGATAGATAGATAATAGGTACATGATAGATACACACACATACATATATGGATGTAGGCAAGGTAATAAAGATCACTATTAACCGTTAAAATGAAGATAATTAATTTTGATGTATTAATTTCTCTAAAGGAAAATTGAGTACTAATAAAAAAGTAGTATTGTGAGTTTATAAATAAAAGTAACAATGTATTTTAAATAGTAACCCAACACATGGGAGATGAGAATTAGGAATATTTAAAGGTTCTCATACTACACACAAAACAGTGCAACATTTTTGAAGCCATTTATTATCAAATAAAGAATGAAAGATATAATATAAACCCTACACAATGACTAGAAGTATTTGAAAAAAGTATTTTCTGTGTATAATAGAATTATATTAGAAATCAGCACAGAAAATTATATGACAGATCTTTAAACAGTTAAAAATAAGGCAACACATTTCTAAAAAACATACAGGCCTGAGGACATACATTTTTTAAAAACCATATGGGTATAAGAGAAAATTATAAAGAAACTATGAAATATTTTGAATTAAGCTGAAATGCTGTTAATTAAAATTTATAAGATGCAAATAAAGTAGCATTTTTTGGGAAATTTATAGCAATCAATTGTATTATTTTTTTAAAAATGTATGAATTCAATTATCTAACCTTTTACATTAAGGAAGTAGAAAAAAAAAGTAAATTAAGCCCAAAGCAAGCAGAAAGAATAAAATTATAAAGATAAGATTTTAAAAATAAATCATGTTTCAAAGAGGAAAACACTAGAGAAAAATCAATGAAACCAATTCTGATTCTTTGAAAAGATTAATAAGATAGAGGAAAAAAATGCTAAAAGACAAGTAACCAATATCAAGAATGAAAGAAGATATCACAACCAATCCTAAAAACATTAAAAAGAATAATCTTATGGAACTACTACGAACAACTTTATGTCTTTTAAACTTTATTTGAAAACTTAAATATAAATGGAGAAATTTTTTATATTATTTATTTGTTCTTTTAATTTTTCAATTGACATATAATCATTGTACATATCTATGGAGTGCATTATGATGTTGCAGTATAATATATAGTGATCAGACCAAGATAATTAGCATATCTATCACCTCAAACATGTACTGTTTCTTTGTTAGGAACATGAAATATTCTCCTTCTAGCTATTTGTAACTATATATAATCATTAACTATAGTCTTCCTACAGTGCTATGGAACAACAGAACTTATTCTTCCTTAGTTTGTATCCTTTAAAAAAATCTCTTTCTAGTCCTCACTTCTCCCTACCTTTCCCAGCTTCTAGTATCCTCTGATCTACTTTTTTTTTCTTTTTTTTTTTTTTTTTTTTTTACTTTAGGAGAACAACATTTTTTAACCCTCACATAAGTGTGAGAACATACAGTGTTTAATTTTCTCCTCCGGTTCCATTCATGTTGCCAAGAATGACAGGATCTCATTTCTGTTTTGTGACCGAATAGTAATCCATTATGTATATACACCACAGTTTCTTCATCTATCGTCTGTTGGACACATAAATTGATTCCATATCTTGCCTATTATGAACTATGTAGCAATAAATATGGGGATGTAGATGTTTCTTCCGTATACCCATTTCCTTTCCTTTGGATAAATGTCCAGTAATGAAATTACTGGATCACATGGTAGTTTAATTCATAGTTTCGTAGTTTTTGAGGATTCTTCATACCGTTCTGCATAGAATGAACCTGGATCTTCACCTCTCACCTTATTCAAAATCAACTCAAGATGGATCAAAGACTTAAATCTAAGATCTGAAACTATAAAAATTCTAGAAGATAGCATCCGGAAACCCCTTCTAGACATTGGCTTGGGCAAGGATTTCATGACCAAGAGACCAAAAGCAAATGCAACAAAAACAAAGAAAAATAGGTGGGACTTGATTAAACTAAAGAGCTTTTGCATGGGGAAAGGAACAGTCTGCAGTCACAGAGTGGGAGAAAATCTTTACAATCTATACATCCAACAAAGGACTAATATCCAGAACCTACAATGAAATCAAACAACTTATCAAGAAAAAAACAAACAATCCCATCAAAAAGCAGGCTAAGAACATGAATAGAAAATTCTCAAAAGAAGATGTACAAATGGCCAATAAACATATAAAAAAAGTTCAACATCATTAATGATCAGGGAAATACAAATCAAAACCACAATCTGATACCATCTTACTCTTGTAAGAATGGCCATAATCAAAAAATCAAAAAATAATAGATGTTGGTGTGGATACAGTGAATAGGAAACACTTCTACACTGTTGGTGGAAATGTAAACTAGTACAACCACTATGGAAAACAGTGTGAAAATTTGTTAAAGAACTAAAAGTAGAATTACCATTTGATCCAGCAATCCTACTACTGGGTATCTACCCAGAGAAAAAGTTATTATACAAAAAAAAAAAAAAAAAAAAACTTGCACACACATGTTTATAGCAGCACTATTCACAATTGCAAAAATGATATATATGATGGAATACTATTCAGCCATAAAAAGGAATGAGTTAATGGCACTCACAGCAACCTGGATGGGATTGGAGACTATCATTCTAAGTGAAGTAACTCAGGAATGGAAAACCAAACATTGTATGTTCTCACTCATAAGTGGGAGATAAGCTTTAAGAATGCAAAGTTGGTGGGACTGTAAACTAGTTCAACCATTGTGGAAGACAGTGTGGCAATTCCTTAAGGATCTAGAACTAGAAATACCATTTGACCCAGCCAACCCATTACTGGGTATGTATGCAAAGGATTATAAATCATGCTGCTATAAAGACACATGCACACGTATGTTTATTGTGGCACTATTCACAATAGCAAAGACTTGGAACCAACCCAAATGTCCATCAGTGACAGACCGGATTAAGAAAATGTGGCACATATACACCATGGAATACTATGCAGCCATAAAAAAGGATGAGTTCGTGTCCTTTGTAGGGACATGGATGCCACTGGAAACCATCATTCTCAGCAAACTATCGCAAGAACAGAAAACCAAACACCGCATGTTCTCACTCATAGGTGGGAATTGAACAATGAGATCACTCGAACACAGTAAAGGGAACATCACACACCGGGGCCTGTTGTGGGGTAGGAGGAGGGAGGAGGGATAGCATTAGGAGATATACCTAATGTAAATGATGAGTTAATGGGTGCAGCACACCAACATGGCACATGTATACATATGTAACAAATCTGTACATTGTGCACATGTACCCTAGAACATAAAGTATCATAATAATAATAATAAGAAGAAGAATGCTTTAAAAAAAATGAAAAAAAAAAAGAATTGTACAATGGACTTTGGGGACTCTGGATGAAAGAGTGGGAAGAGGGTGAGGGATAAAAGACTACAAATTGAGTTCAGTGTTTACGGCTCAGGTGACGAGTGCACCAAAATCTCACAAAACATTACTAAAGAATTTATGTAACTAAATACCACCTGTTCTTCAAAAGCCTATGGAAATTAATTATATTAAAAAATACTTTCAGCAGTGGCTGAAACTAGTGCTCAAGTATTTATTGAATTATAAATGAATATCTTATCCATTCCAAAACTATATTCTAAGTTAAATTTAAATTATCTTAGAATATTTCAGAATTGCATGGAAGTCTAAACAAATTATTTCAACAGTAACCATTTGTCTGCATGCTTTCTTCTGCAATAAAAACACCTGTAATTAATTAGGTATTATTTTACTCTATGAAATATTTTGCATTTAATCCAATGTTTCATGATATTTTTATTTTCTACAAATTTTGTCAGTTTTCCAAGCATAGGAAATATAGTTCAGATACACATGAAGAAAATGTGATTTAGAATAGTGCTATCGTTATAAGATGTAATGCACCTGAATGGCATCTGGAAATTACAGTTTCAGTTCTCCATATCTAATTTTGATGTATTTGGAATGTGCATGGGTAACTTGTTGAATATCTACTCTCCCAGGTAAAATATTTGCTTCGTTTATGCTTCTTTCTCTAGTCTGCTTTTCTTCAGGCAACTAAAAAAACATATTTTCAAGCTACTCTTATTGGTACATAGAAAGGAGTGACCTCTCTGCATGATTTCAGTGTAAAATAATCAGTAATATCTTATTATATCTTCCAATAATGTAAATCATAGAAAACAAGGCAGTTCATTTTATTTATATTTGCTAATTTTATTTGCTTTATTACTTTTTCAAATGTTTAATTTCATCATAGTCATAGCACAGTGTCTAACCAAAATTTAATTTTTTTTGAAATTTATGACAAAAAGCCAAAATTTTAATGAAAATATTGTGCTGTGATTAATAAAATTCAATCAATCACTATGGAATTACATACTTATTAAAAAGTTCTGGTACACTTATCTATGCAATGATGTCATTACGTACAAATCATTGTTGTCATTTAGAGTCATTAGAGTAGGAATGAAATGTTTGAAATTATTAATTACTTCAGATTACACATACAGTTTATCATTTATGATATATTGGTTTGGTCCTGTGCAAAACATATCAAATAAGAATTAGTAATTCAGTGGCATCATAACAAGCTAAGTTGATGTCATGTGCCAACTTTTACTGCTCTGATTATAATAGTATAAAATAGTTTATTTTATGCGACTCAAATAATTTATATAAACATACTAATTTCATACTTTTTGCTATCATACACCATTGCTTATATTCATAGAGTAGTTCAGAGTCTCAAAGTCCATATTTCTTTCATCACGGTTGCAGCAAATGGGTTTCAGTAAAAACTGAAAAAACTGTGAGCCTGTAAAACATAGCTACTCTTTTCTAGCCTAATTCTTTTTTGTCACCTTTAAACCCACATTACGTCATGTGAATGATGAATTGTGTGGATGGAAGTTGAATTCATGGTTCAGTGTTACTGGTAAACTAGAATAAAGTAAACTATTCATTACCATTTCATAAATTACTTGACAACTAAGTGATATATGGGCCAACAGACAAAAAGAATATGACTAAATTGTCTGTATTTCTGGCAATTATTTCAACTTTTCCAGAAATTAAGTAATGTAAAGGGAAAATTGCATTGTTAATACATACATGATAAAATGATGTGTTAGTGTTGTGAATTCATGTATGAAATCTAGATAAACTTGTATTCATTTGAAAATCCTAAGATTTACTGTTTATTTTATCATAAACTAAGGTAATATTCACCTAAAGAACCACTTCTGATCAGTTACATATTTAAAAAGAAGGTGTTCTTAAATTTAAAAAAAGGGAAAATTTTAAATATTTCTTGGGACTCTCTTTCAAACATCACCCCAAGAGAATAAACTCAGAATATAAGTGAAAGTTCATTCTACTAATGTCAGCAAGTACCTTTGCTTGTAAAGTTTTTATTTTTATTATAGTGATTAGATATTTATGTATTATAGTAAAGGTAACATTTTAATTAAAGTCAAATCATCAGTCACATGAATAGTGATTTTCAAAGTTTATTATTTTATCTCTATTTTTGTAGAAACTGTTATTCAATAAGGAATAGACAAACAGATTAATCTCATAAAATCATAAATTCACTTTTTAGTGAATCTGACCACATTTTTTTATTTCTCTCTTATTTTTTTTTGTTACACTTCTAAAACTTAATTGGTTCTTTTAAAAGACAACTATTGAACATAACATAAATCCAAAATAGTGGTTTGTGAAGGAATATTTCCAACACTCTTTGTGTAAACTATTTGCTGGTGAGCACACTAATTTTTAATGGTTACAAAATGTTAGTAATTAAAAATGATCCTTAGAGGGATGTGTGTATAAAGAAAGACATGGCAAACCAGTCACACATATTTTTTGGATCAATGTAATATACTGAGGTTTTGAAAACCAGATAGATAAAATATCTTAGTTCATTCTGGCTGCTATAACAACATACCACAGACTGGGTGGCTTATAAAAACGGAAATTTATTTTGTAGTTCTGGAGGCCAAAAGTCTGAAATCAGGGTGCCAGGATGATTGGGTTCTGGAGAGGGCATCCTTTCTGGTTGCATACTGCTAACTCGACATGTACTGATGTGTTAGAAAAGACTGCTAGATTGCTCTCTGGGATCTAATTCATAACGGCACTAATTCCATGTATGAGGGCTCTACCCTCATGACCTAACTACCTTCTAAAGTCCTCGCCTTTTAATACTATCACATTGAGGGGTTAGGATTTCAACATATGAATTTTGAGAAAACGCAAGCCCTCAGTCCATTGTGTATAATATCCACGCATTTTAACAGAAATGTTTACAAACTACTGCGTCCTTGTATCTAAGAAAAGAATACTAGCTAGAAAATAAGTAGAAAATAAGTATTACAGATTCTATTAGCAGAATGGCCATACAAATGATATTAATTTTAAAGTATTTTATCTTTGTATCCAAGTAACTATGATGACTAATGAAAAAAAGGAGGAAAAGTTGATCATGTTTAACTATAAAACATTATACAAAGTGTCTTACTTTTCAGGCTTATATCAGTCTATTAGCAGTTCTTATAAATATCAAAATATGTTTAATTTTCAGACATCACAAATCTGAGATGAATAATTCATGTAATATATATAATCAAACATGATTATTGATATTAATAATAATTTATAGAATTTAGTTTTATAAAATAAATTGCTAGAAAACCTATGAATAATTGACTAAAAACTCTTTACAGATCAGCTTAAAAGTAAAAGAAATCTTGGGACCATATTCATGAAAACAGAGTTTACAGATCAAGGAAAGCAGTATTATAATCCTACTGGTTTCTGTAACAACCAAATTCAAGAGTTTCTGCTTGATCTGAATATGTTGTTTAAACAGATAAATATTAATGCATTTCCCGTTCAGGTAACTAGGACTGTGGACTATCTGGTTAGCAAATTGTTTGCAGAATTGTTCAAGAAAAGTTGAAGGTCTTCCAAAGAGAGGAAAGAATGAAACTATAAGCTGACTTTGGATACTTGAATTTCAAATATGCAGATGAGGAATTCTATAAATTCTAGGTTTTCCAGAATAATCAAAATAAATTACTGGTTCAAAGAGGTTTTCCATGATCCACCAAACCAAATAATTCACCCATTATTTTCTGCCATGAAAATCTATGATTTTTTCCTCACAGAATGTATAATTATTTGTAATTATGTGTCCTATATGGGTATGAGAAGTTAAATTTTATTTTAACTGATGGCTCTAGCATCAGCTTAGAGAGTGGTTTGGCTTGGTTTGGTTTGGTTTGTTAAGGTGTAGGGAAGGACTTAAGCCAGGTGATCCTAAGGGCCTGGCTGGAACTCATCTTGAAAGAAGACTCACACATGACTCTTCACGGATCAAGGAAAGGAATTTGCTTTGGCAACCAAGGGAGGGAGAAGACTCAATGATGATGGAAGCCTAAGACATGATGTGTGAAGGGTCAGTGAGAAAGACCAACAACGATAGACAAAAGGATTTGAATATGATACATGTGGAATTTCATTTCTTGAAAAATGGTGAGCTATATGGCGAGAGTGACCCAACACACAACACATTAATATATATTAATTATTAATACAATTTTTTAAAAAATTACTTTTTAAAGCATGGCCAAGATAATAGCAAGACCACAGGAGTTACGCAGAAGTTACATAAGGCAAGGAAACAAAAGTCACAAAGGTGAATTAGAAGGAAGATGTATTTTCTCTAGGAGTATCTGCCATTATCTGGCATTCAAGAGATTGTGTGTTAAAGACCTTCTGATCCATTGCAGAGGCCTTAGCAGAATGTGAGACTGGGCAAAAATCCTTGCCTGAATTCAGGACCCCTCAAAGGAGAACTTTAGTGGCTGAAACAGGCAAAGCAAAAACATAAACAACCATCTCAATTAGACAGAGGATGGTTTGACTGTTGACCCTCATGAAGAAAAACATCACGAAACAGAAACGTCCCTCATGGAAATTGGCAGCTGTAAATTAACAATCACTTGAACTAGGAGTGATAGCTCATATTACCTGCATGAACCAAATAACCCCAAACAAAATTATAGATAAAAGTTCTCATAGATTGGCCATGCTCTTTATAACAGTTTCAAAACACAAAAACAAAAACAAAAACTCTAAACTTGAATGCTGCTAATAGCCTACCACAAAATGTATAAAGAAAATATTGAGAAAAATACAAGGAGAAACCTGTACCACTATCATTTTAAAATGTAATTTTGACACTTTATTACTATTCAAATGTATACATAAAATACATCTTTTGTATGTACATTATTTTCAGTTACATTTTAGTGATAACTAACAAACTCCTCCACACACCCTCTCATGCAGACATTATGCACATACATAGATAACAGAGACTGCTGAGCGAGAGACACTTTGGTACCTCCAGCTCTGCCCCAGTTCTCTCTGAAACTTTAGTCAAGTTAAAAAGTCATAAGACAATTTTGTAAATAATACTTCATTTGAAGTAATTTTCCAAAGCGCACTGTAAAATTATCCTTTGCTTTTCTTTCTTAAAATTCTTCTTTAGAATCTTTCTCAAATAGAGAGGTGCTTGGTGAGTTTTATTTTTTTGTAAGTGAGAATTAAGGAAAAGTGTTATCTGTGCCATCTGCATCATTGCCGCAGAGCAGTAGGAGAGAAAGTAGCAGCTCAATTCTAGGAACAAAATGCCACAAAGGCATCAGCAATGTGCCACAATCTAGGGAGGGATTCTGGACATCACCCTTGGGGCATGGAATGAGATTCCAGCACAGTCCTTCTAAAGGAACGTGAAGCCTGGGTTGACATCTGGGTTAGTTATTTTTCTGAGTGTTTCGTTTAATGCCTTCCTCTTCCTCTAAATTGTAAGCTCTATGAAGGCAAGAGCTATGTTTGATTTGTTCACAGTAGTATACTCAATGCCTTTTACTGTCTCCAGCAGATAATTAACAAAAGACTGAAGACCAGCAGGTAGAAAAAGGGAAAAGAAGGCAATTTCTAGCCATTAGAACTGCCCCAAGATGGTAGCCACTGCTTTGAAAAAACAACAAGTACCTCCCTGCTAGTATTTCCAAGAAAAATTTTATACATATTTCTCAGGAATATTGGAGAAGAAATTGTTTAATTGAAGTGATAGATCTTTATTCTTATGTTTTCTAACACAAATTATTTAAGAAAATCTTGAATAATTAATTTTTTTCCTATCTAATCTTACATGGATCCCTAGATAAGGGAGAGACAGCAGGTGAACTAAGTCACCATTAATAAAAAGAGACATTTGCAAGTAGTGGGGGATGTAGGAGAAACAACACCATAATTAGAGGGGCAAATTATAAAAGCATGATACCTAGGGTGGTGTGTCACTTGAGAAAAACTCTGCTAGAGGGACCTCTAAAATTTCCAACACTTCTAAAATTCTGCATATAATAAAGAGGCAATTTTTTAATGTAAAAAAAAAAATCCTAAAACATTTTTTCTTTAAGTTGTAGAACTGTTTTCTCAATTTGTCTGACCTGAAAAAAATCAGCCTTGTCAGGAAGGTGAGCAACTCTGGCTAAAGATGAACAGAAACTGTTCTAATTATTTACTTCTGCACGCCACAATAATGGCCTCTATTGTAAAATCACTAGTGATTTACTGTCTGGTCTTATAGTAAAGAATATTTTTATTCATTTATTTTTATTTTTAATTTTTTTTGGAGACGGAATGTCGCTCTGTCGTCCATGGTGGAGTGCAATGGCGCCATCTCAGCTCACTGCAACCTCCGTCTCCCGGGTTTAAGCGGCTCCCCTGCCTCAGCCTCCCGAGCAGCTGGGACCACAGGCGCACATCGCCACATCTGGCTAATTTTTTTATATTTTAGGAGAGACGGGGTTTCACCGTGTTGTCCAGGCTGGTCTCGAACTCCTGAGCTCACCCAATCCACCCGCTTCAGCTTCACAATGTGCTAGGCTTACAGGCATGAGCCACCATGTCCGGCATTGTTTTTGGAAGAGACGCTCTGGGTTTACTGGTGAGTCATAAATATTGCTTCCATAAGTTACTTCTGTTTCCTTTAGGATTTCTATGCCCTGTCCAGTCCTGCCATTTCTCTTTTAATTTCTTTGCCTCTTGGGAGTTCATTGTGTAGGCTGTATTGATGGTCCTTCCCCTGCCTTGCAGACTGAGGCCACTTGAGGCGTTTCTAGGAATACCGTTTGATATTATCTCTGTTTGAAATTGCTAAGGTCACATTTTTGACACAATCATCTCAAACTTCTGTGCTTTGCTCTTTTCGACAGTGTTACCAGCATTTGCTCTTTCATCACATTTAACCTAGTTCTCTCAAGCTAGTAACCCCCTGCGTTTTTCCTGTTTTCCATCCTTGACTTGTTCTGCTTCTTGACATTTCGGAATGTGCACTTTTGCTTTCCAAACAATAGGTGCTGTTGATACGTGATGCAAATAAAGAGTTTCATTTTATCACATATAAGTCCATTTTTTTTTTCTGGTTTCATATTTTCCCAGTCCATTTCAATGTAAAGTGCATGGTGAGGACACTTCCTCTACTTTCTAGTAACATTCAAACTATAGTGAACTCAAAAGTAAAATTTTACCGATAACACAGAATGAGATATTTTTACATACCCAAAATGCCATTTGCTGATACTCAATAATACTGAGAAAAATTATACTTTGCTAGTTTTATTTAGTGATTTGGAAGTAAACATTCTCAAATGATTAATAAACATCACTATATTTTTACACACATAAATACATATAGAAGTGTATATGTACATACGTATATACACATATAGGAGGCTTGGTAAGTAATTCTATAATATATACTTTTTGAAAATATTAAAGACACTTAGATATGGTTGTGTGGCATTCTAATCAGTCTTTAAAAAGCTAAAACAGAATTACAAACATATTTATGAATTTGTCATAGTTCAAGACCTAAAGACTTGTACACTAATGATAATATAGTTTGCCAGCTTTTTAAAATTAAAATATGACATAAATGAGTAGGGGACATTATTACTAAACTTAGATTCTGTTACTTAATAAATTGCATTACAACTATGATACTGTAGGGAATAAAAGTGATTTATGATTTGGGACTTTTTGCAATTTATGCAAAAATGCTTTATAATATTGTTCAGTTTATTCTCAAGGGAGTTTAAGGCAGTGGATAAAATTCATTATATTCATAATTTAATATATTTTACTGTAATTCACATATGCAAAATGACAATATTTATAATTTTAAAAATAAAAACAGAATAAATATCAATTTAGGTTAATCACTTTTATATTACAAATAAACAAATAAAAATCTAAGTAATATATAGCTAAACAATCTGCCCAGGACTAGAATTTCAGTACTTCAAATGCAGGAACTCTTTTTTTATCATTTAAATAACACTATATAAATAAATATTTTTCATTACAATACTGCTTGTATGCTTTTTCATTTATCAAATCCATAAAAATATATGGTTGTAGCTGTGCATAAAGAATAAGAACACTAAAGCAAATGAATACATTTGATTGTTAAATGTACACAATTGTGATTAGGGAACTATATTCGGTTTGCCCTTGTTCTACTCTGTGTAGTATAATGCAGTGAAGTGTTACATTTTTTTTTCTTTACCAAAATTAGAAAACCTTTAACTATCTTAATTTAATTTCAATGATTTCTTATTTACCTTGTAAACTGGAAAATTTAATAAAAGGCAAGGATAATATTTCAGATCTTGTATTACAGTTTAAGATAGTTTTAAAGTGATGTTCTAAAAACTAATAAACAGTTAAATTCTGTGGACGTAGCCTAACTTCACAGCCAAGGACAGAAAGGACATATAATTCTTTGCAGTGAACTCTGCACACCCTAGTAACAATCTATGACTGTCAATTTGAGGCTGAGTGAATATCAGACAATGTTAGTGGAAACTCCATCTTTCATTCCTAAAGCTATCCTTCTGTTTATTTGAGCTGCATCAAGGATTACAATAAAAATTGAAGCACTCATAAGTAATACCTCTTCAGACAGGAAAATGTGAGCTGTCCTTCTGGGAATATTTAATGTCAAAATCTAATACAATGCTTCTCATCTTCTTTGACTATGACTAAACCTATATGCTGAGTGGACTGACCACTTGCTGTTATACCTGCTTTGTGGCAACTCACGCAAAAAAAATCAACAAAAAGCCATGGAACAAAAAGTGATACATTTAAAGTTTCTTCTAGTAGTAAAATTCAGGTCAAGATCCAACGCTTAATTTTAAAATGGGTTATGACCTCATTGCTATAGGATCAGACAACCAAGTGGAAAGATAACATATAATTGGCAGTTTGAAAGGATGTGTATTTTCACATCTCTGCCAAAACACTAAGAAAACAAAAAGAAAGAAAAATGCATTTTGAGAAATCATTAATTGCCACAGACAATAAGAGATAAATTAAACAAAGTGATCATATCTTCTCTTCTGTGATGGCATGGACTCCTAGAACGCTACTTCCTGGCACTAAAATAGATCTTATAGGACTGACTTTGAAAGTCTCAGACTCCAAGAGTTATTCATGACAAGTCAAGGAGGAAGAAGCAGAAAATAAAATGTTGCCTGTGGAAGTGGTGCACTCTCCTAGTCGGCAGGGGGCGCACCTGTGCCAGGAGCATTCCCAAGGAAGACTACTCAACGTATTTCTAAAATTCACTCTACCACGACAAATTCCACCGTGATAGAAATAGAATTTTCATGCTACTTAATTATTTCAATACACAATGTTAAGTGTGAAAACTCAAAGAAAAAAGAAAAAGATTGCTCCATTTTTGATAGGAAGGTAAAAATATCATCTTACAAGTTTAGATTCAGTCTTTTGTGGCATTCAGATTGGAAGTCTTAGTAAGATTCTTAGTAAGGCTTGTTCAGCTAGCTTGCCACGTGTAAGTGGGTAGCACTGAAATATTACTGATCTTGCTTGGGTTTCTGTTTTTGTGTGTTGTTAAAAAATTGTAAAGTTTGGATTGATAATCTTTGTGTTTCCTTTCCTCAATAAAACTATACAACTTCATGTTCATTTATCTTGTATTATCCAAAGAGAAGAGAGACTACGCTAATGGCAGTTTCAAAAAGGAAGTCTTTGATCCCTTTAGATTTTTTTTTTTTTTATTTTATGTTACTTTATTTTAGTAGATATGAGGTCTCGCTGTGTTTCCTAAGCTGGTCTTGAACTCAAACAATCCTCCCTCCTCAGCCTCCAAAAGTGTTGAGGTTTCAGGCATGAGCCACCATGCTCAGACTCCATTTTTTATTTAGATCAAATTATGACAGATATTATAGATACCCTTGATTCACATTCATTCAACCATTTCTAGCTTTCTTTCCTGTACTATTGAGTTGAGAAAGCAAATACACACTTTCTATGCTCCCTTGCAGGTAGTGCACTATGTGAGATTACGTTTTACAAAATGGGAACACCAAAGTAAGGCTTAGATAAGTACATGAGCAGTCTGAGGTAGTGACTGGGAGATGGAAATCAGAAGCTTCTGGAAGTATAATGATAGAAGTATTTGGTTTTTCTAAGACCACTGCGATTTAGTTCTTAGCAAGCTTTTTCTAGCACCATTGAGACTAAGCAGCAAAGATTTTTCAGCAGAATGGATTCTTAAGATGGTGGATCATGTTCTTTTGTATATCTCCTTGCTGATTCTGTGTCTCTGCAGGCTATTCCCTAAGCTTCCCTATACTCATGAAGTCTTCCTGTTGAAATCAGAGTTTCCATTGCCTTCAGCAAAGGACCCCCATAAGCACCCTGAAAGGTAAGAGGTGGTTTATCTTGTAAATGTTACCGATGATGCAATATATGGTGGTTGCTTGAGTTTTTGGTTTTCCCATTTGTTAGTTGGCCTGGTTTTGTGTGATAGTCCAGAGGGATTTAAATCTTTCTGCTGCCATCATTTTTCCTTAATTCTCTAAAAGTTATTTAAAGTCATACTAAAACAATATGACATTGTAGCTAGGAAAGATAAACAGAAAAAAATGAACACATTAGGAAGCCCAGGAACTGATAGACATCTACATGGATCATTGAGATGTAAGGGTTACAGAGACTGCTACTTGTCTCTCTCTTGTCAACAAGTAAATGTCTCCTTTCTCCCAATCATACATTTTGCCATGACTTACAAAAACTTTTCAAGAATGGGGCACATAGCTTCCATACAGTGTTAAGATGTAATCTTTACTTTCTACAGGTGAACTAAACATTCTTGTGGCTAACTTCCCTGGCTACGGTTTTAAGGTATTATTACCTTCTTGCTTATCAAGGTGCTCATTGACTTTTTAAGGCTAGCTAGGTGCCTGGAATTTCCCTTGAAGGAACTCAATTGTTTAAAGAAATATCTGGGGATACGGGGTTCCACAGGTCCCAAAGAGGGGTTCCAGCTCCCTCCCAACAGCATTAATTCAAAATTCTCCAGTGCTAATATTTTACCACAGTCTCTCTTTCTCTCCCACTTTCCTCCTCCCTCCATTTATATATGCATGTAGGTATGAGTGCACATGTGTACACAGGTGTATATATATGGCTCTTAATGATTTTTAAATTCTGTCCACATAGGGTATGATATCCCATTACTCTTAAAGAAGTCAGTGATGCCTTTACAACATATCTTTTCCTTCTGGTCCAGGATCTGATTTAGATTCGCTTACATATGGTGCTATTCTTGTTTAATCCCCTTTAATATGATATAGTTCCCATTTTTCCTTTATTGAATACTGACTTAAAAAAACACAGATTAGCTCTTTCACAGAATGTACTCGAGTCTGGTTTTTCTGATATTTTCTCATAATTGGATTGAGGTTATATATTTTTGGCTATGATACCATAGACACAATGCTGTGGTTTTCTCGTTGGATGGTATCCAGGGGCACATAATTTCTATTTTCCTCATGGCTGTTGTTAGCTTTAATCATGTAGTAAAGGTAGTTTCTCACAGGTCTCTCCATTATAAATTTATTGCATCCTCCTTTGTAATGAATATGTAGCTTGGGGGAGATAATTCTGCCCACTAGTATGAGCGTCCCTTGATGATTTTCACAAGCTGATTATTCCTCTGATGGCTACTAAATGGTGATTTTCTGATTTTCTCATTCATTCTCAATTTATGAGTTGGCATTCTACTGCAATGAAAAGCTTTTCCTTTATTTTTTATTCATTTGACATATCTCTCTGTGTGTATATATGCATCTCTACCTGTATATATTGATCCATTAATGTATCTATCTGTGTAGCTATCCCAAACCATGTATTTATACAAATACCTCTAATTCAAATTGAATTCAAGATGGTTCATTCTAGCTTTTCTCCAACTCCTATTTTTACCTCATTCCCTGGCAATGAGAAACTTTCACCCATTACTCTCACTATATGTACTTAAGTGTTCATACTCCCTTATGTAATCAAATTCCTGATCACACAAGCTGCCTCCTCAGTCCTGACAACCTCCTCAACACCATGCCCACTGGCTCCAAACACCTCCTACCGCCTCTCCCCAAATCCCTCCACTTTGGCCCCATCAGGCCTGCTGGCCTCCTAAGCCTCAGCTGCCCTCTCAATTCTGATCGCTTCAGCCCTGCCTGTCCTCTCTCCCTCCTCAATCCCTAACCACTTTTTCTGGTCTGATGTAGGCTTCCTCTCTATCTTGACCATATTCTCTGCCCTAGCCTGACATGTACCACAAATCCTTGCATTTCAAGGGACGGGAAAGAGTAAGATGAAGAGAAAGAGGGAGTTTTTAGATATTTAAGGAGTCAAATTGCTACTTAGATAAAAGAACACATAATCATTAGTCTTCTTTGAAGCTAGATGTGGCCATATGAGTGAATAGTACTGGTTTATTTTAAAATGTCATTTGGAATTTTTAAGTCTACCTAAAATGTAGTTTATAAACTCTGTTTTTAGATTGCCTTCCAATTGCCCTTTCAAATTTATATCCGTCTTCTTCCAATCCATTCTGTGAGCCAGGTAGTGAATTTTCATTCTTTCTTTTAGTTTTTAATTAATAACAGGAAACTGCAGACAATGAGGAGAATGATGTCATTATTTTTATTCTCTCAAGTATCTCTCTATGCCATTGCCTCTTACTGACTGTGTCTCTTAACTGAATGCCACTGCTCTCCAAGATATCTCCAGATATCTCGCTCCTTCCACATTTCAAGAATCTTTCCTCTGCCTCATTCTTTCCAGCCAAGGGATACTAAGTATCTCTGCTTTACAAGTCCTGGCATGTTAGACTTTAGTTTGTGTTTTACCTAAATCCTTCCTATGTATTTGTTAAAGTTCCTTTAATAAATATAATTACCTTAATTTGAGAGCACCATCTGTTCCTACTGGGACCCTTACTGATACATTAGTTGATATTAAAGTGGTCACAGAAAACAGATTATCAAAATAAGATCATTGAATTTTGTTGTTCATGTATTGGAGGAACACGAGGATAACCTATTTGCTAACGGAATCTGGCTAATGCATAAAATCAGGTGGCATCATGTTTTCTGAAGTTATCACAAATCTTAGCACAGGGTATATTGCTATGACACAGTTGCTGTGGCCACAACATTGGTAGTGAAGAACATGTAGTCATTATGTTTCTCACTATAGCTTTAGAGATAATTTATAGGGGAAAAGAAAATGTACTACCTATAAACACGCAAGAACATGGGTTGAGAACCCAAAGACACAATGAAATTTTCATAGTCACAGGGAAGTTAGGGCTTGAAACCATTCCTAAAGCATGATTAATTGGACAAGAGGAATCCCATGAACTATTTAACTCAAGCATGCCACTTATACCAAGGTAAGAGTATTGATGAGAAAGAAGTGATATCCAGAGATATGGAATAAGTAGACATAAATAATGTATAAAATCTGATCCTCCAAATTTCCCTCAAATTTTGTTGCTGGTAGATACAGCCCTGTCACTCCCAATATAGTCTGAAAGATTCATCCATCGTCTACATAAAAGCTTTTGGTGATGACATTTTGGGACACTAACCTTACAAGCTGATTCTATTTCTCCTCAGGTTCCATCCCCAACAACATCTCATTTTATTCAGGCCCATAATTAAATGTTAGTACTAGTAGAGCCTGTACACAGTAATACGGGTCTTCTTAAAAAGGAGACAGCCTATATATTTAAGGAGTTATAAGATGATATTGGCTGATATTCAGCTATACACTGGGTACTATGTGTTGGAGTAAAACTTAAGGCTCAAACCTCATAAATATATATTGGCAAAGGTGCATTCACCTAGGATAAACATATACCTTGTTGAACCCAATTTTCTGGGAATGGCATCATAATCTAGTCATCTGGCTAATTAAATCCTTGACTCAATAATTCATATAATAAGCATGGTTAAATTAGGAGACCTTCCTGGGTATTTTACAGGGGAAGACATGAAGATTATGGAAGATGGAAATATTTAAATGTGCCTATTGGCTTAAATGTGCTCACCCATCTACCGACTATACTCTGAAGATTTGGAAATACCATCTCAGATACTTTTTTTGAAACGTAATGGTAAGGGAGGATATCAGAATCATTGAACAATCTTTTGTGGTAGCTATTGTCCATGGGCTTAAGAGGATAGAAAGAGATCCTGTAATATAAATGGATTTTCTGATTTGATTGAGAGTAAAGGATGTCAAATTGTAAAAATCAGTTACAAAGGGCCAGGTGAAAGCACCTGGAACTACTCTGATTCCAGCAAGACAATCAAGCTAAAGCAATATCTAGTTTCTGGAGGAGTCGCAGAGAAAAAGTTTCACCATTAAAGATGCAAAAGGTAAATGGATGTTGATTCTTTTTAAACCCCCATTTAGTGTGCCTATTGGCCAAATGTGAAGAGCAAATGAGTCATGTATAGCAACCATACATTTTTAAATCTTAATTATTAGGTTGGAAATTGTACATTTATTTCCCAAACAGATAAGACCTGGTATAACTTTCAGCCTCTCTACTTTTTGTCCCCACTTATAAGTACAAGCAGAAACAACAATAGAAAGCCAAATACGCTCCCCAAACCAATCACAGAAGATACCCATTTTCTAGTTATTCCATTTCAGTTTCACCATTCCTACCATCTCCAAACGTATCTTATGACTTACTTTTTTCTTGCTATAAGATTTTCGCACTCTCCTGCCCACCAGTAAGTCTTGTAATATTGGCCAACTCCCTTGCTATAGCAAACTCTAAATAAGCTTTATTTGTTTTTATGTCGATAGTCTTTGCTTGTTTTTGCAGCTTCTTTCTGAAGCTGCACCAAGACAAGGTTTGCACTTCTCATTACTATAGACCCCAGCCTTCAATCAGAGGCATAGTGCCCAGGGAGGACCCTTGAGCCTTGCTGCTCCTGGCTTGGTGTGTCCTTGCCAAAGAGGAAAGTCGGCCACAGGTCTGAACTCTGTTATCTTTGCATTGAGTTTCTCTGCTACTTATTCTCAGTTGGTTTCTGGATTTTTTATTGGTTTTCATTTGTTAGGTATCTATAATGGAATCAGGTCATTTCTTCTCTCCCTTTTGTTCTCTATATGCTTCCATTTTTGCATCGTGCTGAGTAAAAATGTTGTCTGTCATAAGGAGAACCACACCATGGAACAAAGGCATAGATCCTATCAGCTTATTTACTGAACTAGCTTAACAGCCCGGTGACTACAAAACCAACTTGCACACACATTGGCCAGAAACTGGGCTGCTAAATGCTGGATGGCAAAATCTGATTGGACTGTCCCAGAAGGAAACCTAAAAGATACTTTTTTCCCCACAGTAAACTTAAGGGTCAAAAAGACCCAAAAGGTACGGCAGATTTTCCTAAAAACTACACCTAAAACATCTCTAATAAAAATTGACTGCACCATAATTTAATAATATTGACTCAGAAACATGAAACTGTAGTCGATTTTTGGGATAGACTAAAAAATACTTTCCCACAAGATTTAGAAGTTAAATAAGGTGGTGATATAGCGGCAGCCCTTTTATCTCAATTTGTCAATCAAGTTAAATCTGAAATTAATTCAGATATATAAATTAGATTAAGAAACATCCCTTTTGCCTGAAACACAATGACCTGTAAAACATTTTGAAAGGGCTTTAGAAGAATAACAAATAAAAAAGTCAGGACCTAAAATAAACTTAAAACCCTGCAGCTTAAACAGCTATACTATGTGGCCCATGTTTTAACCCCTCTTAACAAGAACACTCAGATATTCTAAAAAGAAAAGACACTGGAAAAAAGATTGTCCTATGTTAAAAAAAGAAAAACACAAATAAAAACCCTCTATTGAAATCAATGAGCATTCTCTAAGGTAGAAAAAAGTATCCAATAGCCTATTTTAAACCCTCAAGGTGAACTAACTATAAATATAAATAATTAACATTGTCATTTTCTGTTAGATTTGACTTGACTGTTAGAGCCTGCTATATACAGGTGTTATACGCTCTACATTAATTAAACACCGCCAACTTCGTTCAACCTCTGCCTTAGTGTAAACACAGCTGGTAAGTATTCAAATAACCCACAGATTTTCTCTATCCCCCAGCTCTTGACTATAAACCTTGGATTTTTGTCTAAACAACACTCCTTCCTGTTCTGCAATAAGACCACAGAAAATGAAAATGTAATAGGGTATGGTTGGCAGAATCATATTCCTACCCCAAGATGTCCACATCCTAATCCCTGTTACCTATGAATACATTAGGTTACAAGGCAAAAGATAATTACAGTTGCAGGGGGAATTAAAGGAATTAATCAGCTGACCTGAAAATAGGGGGAGTATCCTGGATTACCCTGGTAGGCCCAATATATTCACCGAATCCTTAAATGTTAGTGAGGGAAGCAGAAGATATTCACAGGGAGATGTGGCTATGGAAGACGCCTCATTATTTCCTTTGAAATTGGGGGATGACGGCCAATTGCCAAGGAATGTGGGCGGCCTCTCTCCCAGAAAAAGAGTAGATTATTACAATCTATTGATCAGATTCTAAATTTGAGAGTTTTCAATTTAGAATTAAAGTAGAATCACTTTAATGTGGTACTTAATCTGTAATTAAATTAATTCTAAATTCAAATTTGATACCCTTCATATTGTAATAAACCACCTGGAAAAATGTAAAGAAATTCAAATATGCAACTGAGAAAATGTAAGACCTTGGTTGGCACCTAGTGTCATGAACTAATTCCTTAAACAATTTTTTTTTTTTTTTCTGGTTCTCCCTGTGCCCCTACTTGATACTAGTCTTTTGTGACCAGAAAAGTGCTGTTTGTCTTAGACTAACACTTCAGAAATTTAGGAAGAGTATTCTGAAACTTGTCTGTTACACAGAAACATTAAATTCTATGAAATCTCTAAAAGCTGAAAATTTTACTTTTTCTCACTATAAACTTTCACACTTCGCTACTTGCCCTTGAATCTCTTCCCTTGTAGAAGTGATGGTGGCTGACTTCCTTGCTATAGTAATCTCTGAATTATTCTCATTTGGGTGGTCTTTCTATTTATTCTCACATTTTTACAAATAAAGCCCAAAACAATTGGAGAGGTTTCTTTGTTTAAACAGTGCTCCAATTAATCAGTTCTTACTGCACTTTAACATGTCCTTTAGTACTTTAAAAGATGATTTAGTATTTAAGACGATTGAAATACTAATGACCAGTCATTCTAATGTCTGTAATAAGTCAGACCCGTAAGAAGCTCTTCTATTTAATAGTAATTAGACCACTTTCTCTTTTGTATACCCTTAACACTGAACACACATGAGTTATAGACTTATAAATGCCTCATATATATGACTTCTGAATCTCAAATACCTATTAATGGTCAAGGGTTTGGAATCTTTTCAAACTAAACTAAACTGGGGCTTCATTAGAACCAATTAATTAATGATTGATCATTAGAACCAATTAATCTTGATCATTTCAATAGACATTGGTCAAGACAGTCACGGATTACATATTTTCTTTCTTCCTGCAGACATTTATTTTTTCCCTGACACCTTCTCCTTCTTTTCAGCACTTGGGTTAAAATGCTACTCCCATCATCTATGATCTTGATAGGCCTTGGTATTATTCCCTACAGTATAATTTAAAATCACTTCCTCTGTCTGGCTCAATACAGTCAGAAAGCAGACTTGCAACCAAGCCCAGCAAGTGTATTATATTCTCAGAGCTTTGGATCATAAGCAATCTAATGTGAAGACATAGAGATGGTTAAGATCTCCTTCTATCAGATGCAAAGCCCTGAGTGCAACGTTCCTACAGGACCCTTGTTGAGATTCCTGTGTCCTAACCTGCAAAGTTGCATTGGTTTCTAGGCATTTCCAAGCCTCATTCTCCAGAAACCCTTTCTATTCTGGAAGTCCTTCATTATACAACTACTCTTGCTTGTTGTTTAAGTCCCCCAAACCTGAATTACATTTCTCATGTCTTTTGTTTTCTTCTTTCTTATAGGCCAAAATATCTAGCACACGGTTTTATTAAACTTGATTTGAAGACAAATAAAGAGAATAAAATACACAAAAATGCAAATAAAAATCCTTGAAAAATATGTAGAAAGTACACATAGAAGAGTAAATTAGGCTAAAGTTAGCCTCTGGCCTACATTAACACTAAAGCTTTTTTTACTGTTTCAATTTTTAAAACTTTATTATAAATTGACAAATTATAATTGTATATATGTATGGGACATAGGGTTAAGTAATGATATGTGTATACAATAGAAATCATTAAATCAAACTAATTAACATATCTATCACCTCAAATGTACAATGACACTTTGAAATTTAGAGAGATCACGGAAAATTCAAGTTTATAAAGCAGATGCAATTAAAGTTAAAATTATATTAAAACTTTATTAATGTACTAACAGGTTTAAGAAGCGAGGGGTATGCTCTCATAGTGTAATGTTAATGTAGACACATTAAATAAAGTAATAGATAGCAATTTTAAATTAAGTTCCTATAATAAATTTCACACAAAAATAAATTCCTATGATATTTGCTGCCTACTCAAAAATAATTTGTAAGCAGACATTTTTAATGAAAATTGCTGAATAGGGGTGACTTAAAATTTAGTCATTTTAGAAAAAATACCTGATTGATTAGAAAGATGTGATGATCTATAAACTGAAATAATTGCAAGTAGGGCCTCAGAGCCAAAAGTTACAATATTAATGTTAGTTGTTTAGAATTGTTCAGATGTTGGAGTGTGCACTAAATTTTTTAAAAATAGCAGAATAAGATTTTGAGACATCTTATTCTTATATATTTATATTGACAGACCATGGTATCCCCAGCCGTTGTACGGGTCTCGTTTTCCTCCTTTTACTTTCCAACCTCTGATACCCTGTATCAAGTTACTTTCTTTTCTTTTCTTTTCTTTTCTTTTCTTTTCTTTTTTTTTTTGAGATGGAGTCTCGCTCTGTCACCCAGGCTGGAGTGCAGTGGCCGGATCTCAGCTTACTGCAAGCTCCGCCTCCCGGGTTTACGCCATTCTCCTGCCTCAGCCTCCCGAGTAGCTGGGACTACAGGCGCCCGCCACCGCGCCCGGCTAGTTTTTTGTATTTTTTTAGTAGAGACGGGGTTTCACCATGTTAGCCAGGATGGTCTCGATCTCCTGACCTCGTGATCCGCCTGTCTCGGCCTCCCAAAGTGCTGGGATTACAGGCTTGAGCCACCGCGCCTGGCCACTTTCTTTTCTTAACTAGGCCACAACCGTAGCTTAATAGATGTTGTCATGTACTTCTGTCTTCCTCTAATCCAGACGTTGATTAATAAGAGTTTTCAGAGCAAACCTCACCCACCTCTTCTTACAAATAAATTTTAATTGAAATATAGCCACACCCATTCATTTACAGATTTTTCTATGGCTGCTTTCCCACTTCAAAAGCAGAGTGGGTAGATGGGACAGAAACTAGTAGCCCACAAAACCTAAAAAATGTTTTAACTGACCCTTTACAAAAAAAATGTTTGCAGACCCCTATTCTAATCCATTGTAATTTCTGTAGTAAAGGTAAAGTATAAAAACATAAACATTGCATGCTACTCCCTTGTCCATACTTGTTAGTGGCTTTCTATTGCTCTTTGGAGAAACTACAAAGTATTTAATGTGGCCAACAGGGTTCTGCTTG
Source organism: Theropithecus gelada (assembly GCF_003255815.1). Lineage (NCBI taxonomy): Eukaryota > Metazoa > Chordata > Mammalia > Primates > Cercopithecidae > Theropithecus > Theropithecus gelada. The sequence goes on along the minus strand of NC_037672.1, from coordinate 167,630,595 downwards.
ATCTTAGCTGGGATCTCAGTCTGGGCCTCTCCAGAGCCATTCTGCCGTATTTCTATTCACACACTCAGATGCTACTCAAGATGGCTTCTGTGAACCTCACCTCAGAATACTTACAATTGCTTAGAAATGTTTCTTTCTCTTTTGTTGCTTGGTTCTTCTTCATCCTTCAGAGATCAGCTATATTTTCTTTTGTGAAGAAAAACCCCTGATACACCAAATAAGGACTTGTTTCCTGGTATATACTGAACAGAACTGTATACTTCTCCATCATAACATTTATCATACATATTTTATATCTATTGTGTATCCCCTCCATGAGAAATAAAAATCCCTTAGAGAAAAAAATATCAGGGCAGGGATTTTTGTTTAGTACCTGGTACATAGCCAAGTCTTAATATATATTGTTGGACACATTTACCACACCTACGCCAAGTATTAATCACAGTTCCTTTTTTTTATTTTATTTTTATTTTTTATTTTTTTTTGAGACGGAGTCTCACTCTGTCACCCAGGCTGCAGTCCAGTGGGTCGATCTCAGCTCACTGCAATCTCCGCCTCCCGGGTTCAAGCAATTCTCCTGCCTCAGCCTCCTGAGTAGCTGGGGTTACAGGCACGCACCACCACACTCAGCTAATTTTTGTATTTTTAGTAGAGACGGGCTGTCACCATGTCGGCCAGGATGGTCTCGCTCTCCTGACCTGGTGATTCGCCCACCTCAGCCTCCCAAAGTATTGGGATCACAGGCGTGAGCCACCGTGTCCGGCCTAATCACAGTTATTTAAATATGGTATGTGCCCAGGAGATACTTACTGAATAAAAGATTACATGTTTTATTTAAACTCTAATTAAATCATACAAAAAGAAAACTCTACAAGTTAGAAGTGGTTAGCTCGATGTGTTATTATAAAGTGATCACACTGGTGTTTAACTGCAACTCAGATCAGGAGGTGAAACATTCCGACTACCTCACATGCCTCCTTTATATTCCCTTTCACTCAGTAGCCCCTCTCCAAAACATAACTATTCTAACTTGTAACACTGTAGATCCATTTAGCTTGTTTTAAACCTTCATGCAAATGGAATGTTACAATATATGTTCTTTTGTATCTGGTTCCTTCCACTCAATATTATTCTGTGGGATTCCTCCATGTCATAGCTATAGAAGTAGTTTATTCATTTTAGGTGCTATATACTACTCAATTGGGGAATATATTAACATTTATATCTTCCTTTATTGATGAACACTTGGGTCCAAGTCCCAGTGTGCCACTCTCAAAAACTACTTCTAGGATCATTCTTAAATATAGATTCTTAAATAGAAATATAAATTCTGAAACACATATGCATGAGTTTTAACTGGGTATATTCTATGATTTGAATTGGTAACCTGACACATACATACTCAAATTTAACAAATATGTCCACTTCCACACAGATTGTACTAATTTATACTCCCACCAGCAGTTGATAGTTCTAGATTTTCTATATTTTTGCCTGCACTTGGAAATTTTACCATTTAAAATTTTAGCTATCCTGTGGGTAGTAATAAAATCACATTGTAGATTTAATTTGTATTTCCTCATAACTAATGAAGTTGAACATATTTTAATGGTTAACTGAAAGCAAGAAAAATCTATTGGTGTGTGAAAAAATATATATGTATCTACCAACATTATTAGTCCAATCAGTTGGGCTCACAGAACAGAGCTAAGACTTTACCACTTTCCCAGAATTAGGAATTTAGAAACTGGTCAGGTGCGGTGGCTCACACCTGTAATCCCAGCACTTTGGGAGGCCGAGGCAGGCGGAGGTCAGGAGTTCCAGGCCAGTCTGGCCAACATGGTGAAACTCTATCTCTACTAAAAACACAAAAATTGGCCAGGTGTGGTGGTGCGTGCCTACAGTCCCAGCTACTCAGGAGACTGAGACGGGAGAATCACTTGAACCCAGGAGGCAGAGATTGCAGTGAACTGAAATCACGCCACTGCACTCCAGCTTGGGCAACAGAACGAGACTCTGTCTCAAAAAAAAAAAAAAAAAAGGAATTTAGAATATCTTCCTTTCTTCTTTTCTCTGCAAAAGCATTCTTTCTTTTTAATGATCTATTTTTTTAATCCATAAAATGATTTGTTTTGAAAGATATTTGAAAAAATTTCAAATTATTTTCTCTATTATTTTGAGTTATTTTCACTGTGACCCTATATTTTTAGGCCTGTGTAAGTGGGAGTGATTGTCAGTATTAAACGTGTGTTTCTGATCAAGTACAAATAACAATCATGCATTCATTTTACGAAGTATGAAGGCTGACAATTAAAGGAACAAATGACAATTGTGGAAAAAACATATAATTATTTTGAGTAAAAAGAAAAACAATAGCTTTGAATGTATAAATATAATACTGAGGATGTTTTCAATATACATAGGGGGTTAAATGAAAGACTCAAGGAATAAGCCTTCAAGGAATGTATGCACTATTTGAAATAAAATCTGGAGACATAACAATAACTGTCAATTTTTTCCTGCTTAGCTGCCCTAAAAGAGTTCATGTAGATTTGCCCTTTGTGAGTTATCAAAGTAGTCAAAGTTTGTTGACTACTTTGCCTGGTAAAATGGCCTTTCATAGTCTTAAAAATATGTCAGCATTGCTTGTATTACTGAGTTTTATCTTGTCATCCATAAAATAGAGGGTAAATGTGGTCTTTTATCTACCGTACCTTTAAAGAAACTTTTCTTGAATTTCATTGACCTTTCAGAAGTTTGTTATCTACTCATTACCTTTCTTAAAATGTTCAAAACCACTAGGGAAATTTTATTTATGTATTTTTGATGTTCTTGCATGAGATGATGTCATAAAATGTACCTCAAAGGATATATATAGATATAAAAATATCCATCAAACTGGAAAATATATATGATATACTTTTTCTAATACATAGAACTCTACTGTAAATATTTATATATGTTAGAAGTTATATTTATCTATAAATATATTAAATGATATTTATATGTCTTTTAATATATTTTATCATTTTAATATTATTCAATATCTTTATAACAGATATATAAATTCTAAGTTTATAAATGTACTAGCATTATAGATATTAGAATTTAAATATATATTAAATTCTAGTTTATTTTAAATATTTTATTTAAATTTATATACTTAAATTTAAAGAAATATATACATGTAATATATTAGAATTAAAACAAAAACCTGAAAATTCATTTCTGAATCCTCACCAATCTTTATGTCATCAGCAAGCACTAAAAAAATTGATGTTAAACCTAAATTAATTAAGGGGTATAAAAAATGAACAAATATGCCTTATTTCTTTCACCAAAAAGTGTAGAGAAGCTAGCATCCATTGCTGAACCTTGGATCACTACAGGAAAAATGACCAGTGCTGAGAGGGTACAGTCTTTAATTTATTCTTCATCCATTCACTAGCTTTCTAGTTGTATCATTGATAGGGTTTCAGTGTGGGCCTTTTAGTACTTTACCTCATTTCCTCTCAGTCTTCCTCCTAAGTCAGCCTCAGTTGCAGTGTTCAGTTCTATGCAAGATCAGATTCCTGCTTTCTGTGCCTTTTCACACACCTGCACAACACATATTTCCATTTTCTGTTTCAGGAGCTTCTCTAAACTACTGGGACCTATTCAGTGTTCATACAACTGAGATATTGATGACCCACAGGGGATCCAGCCACCATTAAGAAACAGGAGTGGGTGGATGGATACCCTCATCTTCCACGCATCAGATGGACGATTCTTGGCAACATCCTTTGTGCTCCTTAACACAGTCTGGTGGAACTGAGCCCCTGTTGCCTATTACAATAATCTCAATAGTGCCTTCCTTATAGTGACTTTTTTGTCTTCAATAACTTGTCTGTTTTCCCCAGTTTCTCATCTCTACTTCTTAGAAAATTCAACATCATCTAAATCTATGTCTTTAGCTTCGATTTTTGAGAATCTACATTAAAATACTAGGTGCTGGAAGTGGCCCTAAGGAAGCAGAACCTCAGGATGGTATTATTGAAGGATCACTTCTGTACCCCAAAAGTAATAAAGACTCCATTGTTAGTTCTAAGTGTAGTAACAATAATCCCCAGAATGTTGCATCATCACACTAATTAAGACAATAATCTGAAATGGCCTGATGTGAAACACAAGTTAAAGCAAAAGCACTGGCCTTCTCAGTAGTCCTAGAAATTAAAGTATTTTAATCATTGAAATTGTAAAGATTGCAAAGGTAGCTGGCTTTTTATTAAATAACTTGGAAGCCTTAAAGTAAGGAAAGCATAGACTCAGGTGATCCAATTATTAAATCAGAGAATGCTATAAAAGTCACAAAACCTCCATGGAAGCATTTAAAGAAATCACTGTCTTCTGATTCTGGAGGGCAGACTGTGTAGAAAATCAGGCCAAGGATTTAATTGTAAATGGCATGGACCAGCAAAGGAAATTGAATGTACATTCTCCTATGCAAACATCAGGGTACCAAAGAGAGGAGTAGTTCACTGAGACACAAGATGAAAATATTTGGGTGGATGTGCTGATAACCTTGAAAACTCAAATTACTCTCAATGCTTAGGCCACAGATCTCTTTCCTGGAGGACATTAGTTTCACCTTAGCGAACTATTGACTAATAACTCTTCCCAGAACCTGCCCCCGTTTGTTTGTGACAGATCGATAAAAGGGTCAGTTTAGCCTAAGAAAATAAATACTATCACTGACCCAAAGAACTATCTTGCTTATGAAATAAAATGATTGAAAGACTTGGGTAATATATATCAGCAGAAACCAGGCAGTCACAGGTGAGTGTCTGCCTTAACGGTGTTGGACACAGGTGTATAGTGTTAACATAAGGAGAGTTTATTTGCATGGATGCAATCTATCATCATTTAGAATCTAATACTAATACATTGCTGTGATGGTTCCTTAAAGCTTGCAATCAATAATGCCTGTGTAAATGAAGTGGAATGCTAGAACTTACTTGGCAGAGTATTGAGGAAGAAATCAGAAGGCTAAAAGTGGTTTGAAGGTTTACCAGAAAATCCATCACCTGGTGTATTCTCTCAAGGACACACTCATCTCATTAAGGCAGAGGTCACAGACTATGTCCTGGAGCCAGATCTACAGAGTGAACTGTTTCTGTGTGTCTGTGAGCTAAAAATAATTTTTGAGTTTTTAAAGGGTTGTAAAAATGAGCAAAGGAAAATATTTGACTGCCCGTGGCCTGGAAACCCTAAAATATTTACTAAGTGTCTCTTTACAGAAAGTTTGCTGACTTGTGCATTATGGCAGTAAAGAATGCACTGCATTCTTGATTAAGTTTAGTGGCAGTTGTTGGTTTATTTTAGGAGATGCTGCCAAGAAACTGGGCTTTCTAGTATCAATGAGACAGATAAGTTTCAGAACAGCAGAGGTGGTGGAAGCACATAACTGTCAAAAAAAATGTTAGATGTAACTGATACAATGTTCAGCAATAGTGGCAATCAGGTAGGTGCTTTGACTCAGAGAGATTTGCTGAGATGCTTGTTTTACTAGAGGTGAGACAGACAGCAGATTAGGCTCTTGATTGACTTGTGGAGCCAAAAAGCATCAACAGCTTGTGAGCAGAAGGTTGATATAAGCACCATAACAGAAAATTGTAACTTTTCATTCAGTTCCTAGAATAAAATCAGTTTTCAAACTGAGAACACATAGATTGAAAAAGAACGTAATTCTCTTGGGGAAGCCTCTCCAATCCCACCACATGTGAGCACAACAAACATTAGTCCCATGCCTTCCTCTGAATGACTTCTAGGCATTTACCTAAGTAACTGCTTATTGGACAAAGAGAGTACTCAGACCTTTCCAGGACGGTTGAATATGGGACCTGAGCTGACCTTAACCATGGAAGACCTGTGATGGCATCATCAACCCATAGATAATAGTAAACAATAAATAATATTGGGACCAAAATCTCTTAAAAACAGGTTCAACAGGTTCTCATACTCAACATCCCATTATTTCTTTGCTTCCCAAGTTTAGCTAAAGTAGATAAAAATATATACGCTACAAACCAAGACGTTTGTTTAAAAGTTACCCAATTCGTGAACATGGGATGTCTTCCATTTATTTAAGTCTTTTATCAACATAATTTCCTTAAACAATATTTTTATTGTGTTTTAGTCTGTAATTCTTGTATTTTTGTTATATTTTAAATATTTTGCTTAATACTATTAAAAATGAAATTTTTAAAAAACTTTATTTTCAGAAAGTCCAATGCCAGTGTATAAAAATACAATTGATATTTTTATATAAATCTTATATGGTATTACTTGTTTAATTAGCTCTAATAGCTTTTTCTTGTAGATTCCTTAGGATCTTCTGCGAACAAGATAATGTTATCTACAAGTAAAGTTTACTACTTCTTTTCCAATCTTAAGTAAGGAATGTGAAATGTATTGCATTAAGATAACATTTTCAAAAGTACATATATATATATGGTCAATTTCTCTTCACCCTAAAGAATCACCGGTAATCCTTTCCCAATTTAACAGCAATTTGTCAGGTTTAAGAAATATTCATCTATAATAGATGATGATGTCATCATCAAGGGAAGCAGAAAGTCTATTTTTCATGTTTTGAGATCCCATCTAGTCTTGCATCTATCTATATATATGTGTATGAAAATTAATTATATAATTATATATAGTCTTGGTACAGATGATTTCCAGGCAAACCCTGTCACTATGTAGGAAATTTTTACCTGAGAGATTCTGTAGCACTGTAGTGTTTTCTTCCAAACTCCATGCTAAGGTCATATACATCATATAGCAAATTTATATGAAAGTTAGCTCAAAATATTCTTTAATCTAGGCAATTTTTAAGTGATATGAAATTGAACTCCCTCTTTTAGTTAGGATCCATACCCTATTTAACGTCTTTTTTTTAAAACCCCTCAATGGGAAGTTCACACAAATATCTGTAAAATCAAGATCTCTTTTTTTATAAATGAATAAATAAATAAAATTCAGATGTAGAAGTTGTTGGGTATGTTTATATTGAGGTTAGGGATGGTATTTTTTTTTGCTTGCTTTATCTCAAAAAAGGTGAAATTAATTTAGTCCTTTATACTTGCAACCATTTGTGTCATACATATTTTGATTAAGGGGAAATGGCATGTTAGGAAAGAATTTTCAAACATTCCAAAATATAAATCTCAATCCTAGGTATAAAAAAGGTTTGTTCTATATTCTATGTTTACATAATTTTATGGATTTATTTTAATGTGAGTTCTATCTTTTATAGTGCAATTTACAAAATGATTCTAGAACTTAATTTTCCATATTAGTTTTCAGCATTCCCTACCCCTTACTATTTGTTGATTTTTAAAGTTTTATTGAGCTCTAAATTACTTATAATAAATTTCATCATCTATTACAAGTATGCATTTTAACAATTTTAATATATTCATAATTGTGCAACCATCATTGCAACCCAGTTTTAGAATATTTCCATAATTCTTTAAAGAATTTAGACTAAGTTTTTTTGTTTGTTTGTTTGTTTTGCTAATTTGCAGATAATCTCTGCTCCCAACCTCAGCCCTATGCAGCCATTGATCTGAGTTCTGACTCAATAGATTTGCCCTTTCTGGTCATTTTAAAAACATGCAATCATATAATATAAAGCATTTCATGCCTGGCTACTTGAGGTTCATTCGTGTGGCATGAATTCGTAATTTCTTCTTTCCTACTGCCAAACAGTGTTCCCTTGTATGGATGACACATTGTTTATCAATTCACAAATCGATAGAAATTTTTATTCTTTCCAGTTTGGGGCTACTATGAATAATAGTACTAAGAATATTTACTTGCAAGTATTTGTGTAGACTTATTTTCATTTCATTTGGTAGATACCCATGAATGGAACTGCTGCATTATATGCTAAATTTATTTTTCACTTCTTAGGAAACAAACAAGATGATTTTCAAAGTGGCAAAATCATTTGACATCCTCCGTAGCAATGGATGAAGGTTTCAGTTTCTCTATATCCTTGCCAACGCTTAATATTGAATATCTTTGGATGATGATGATGATGATGATGATTGTTTAAACACTGGCATCTCATTGTGGTTTCAATTTGTGTTTCTCTAATTAGGCATTCACACTTTGGTGAAATGTCTGTTCAAATCTTTGGCCTAGTTTTGAAAATTGTGTTGTCTTACTATTGACTTGCTAAAATGTTATTTTTAAGCTCTGGAACAAGACCTTTGCATTAAATTTTCAAAACAGAATTTTGTATATGGAAAAGCAATTAATTTGCCTCCAAATTTCTTGAAAAAAATTATTCCTTTCATAGTTATTGTTTCTAGTAACCTTTGAAGATTAGATAATAAATTATTAAATTTTGGAAATAATTCTTTATATACCTTAAAGGATCTGCCAACCACAATCAAAGTATGTCTTAAGACTTATAACTAACACTGCATAAAAAGTTTTTATTTAATTATGATTATTTACCCTATATTATTGAAAATTTTTCTTCTGGATCCTGAAGACTTTTAAAAGTATGGCTAGGGAGCTCTCAGATTCCTTCCTTAAACTTATAATTCTTTGTATCAAGCTCAGTATGCTTTTTGGGGGGAATTTCCAAATTTTATCTTACTTGAGTTTGACATTTAATAGCCATGCTTACCATTAGCTTCTCTAGAATGCTGGCAGAGGATGGTGACCTGAAGATTGAATGAACTCTGGCTTGAGTAATTCATTTCCAACACTTTCAAAGAAATACCTTTAAGCAATATTTTATTTTCCTTCTAAAATTGTGCTGCGTTTATCTCTTCCTTCAGTGCATGCATCTTTCTGCTTTATTTCCATAGGAATTTCAATTAGTACCAATTATAATCCTAAATTTAAGTAAAAAAGTACCTACATGATGCAGTTAGGTAAAAGTCATTGCATATAAAAATAACTCAATTATCTCACGTATGAAAGTAAGACTTTGCTTGATTTATAGAGTGGCTTCTTCACCTTTGGCAGGCATCCAGTGGTTCCTAACCACCAATTTCTCTTGGTTCAGATATGCCATTTTCTCACTTCTAATGTCCCTCTCATCTTATCAGAAACTGCTATCTAAAATTGTAGCCTCCCTTCTCTGCATAATCAATTTATCCATTTCTCAGATTAATCTTATTTATTATCCAATGATGTTCTAATATCTTGCACCTCAAAAAATATTTCTTTAAAAATGTATGATTATGTTGCCTTCTCTATTGAAATTCTGTTGGTCTCTTATCCTACAATTAACTTAAAATCAGAAACTAACAGAATGAATTAGATTTTCAACGTCAGTTTGATGTGATCTTATTGCATGTTTCTATTGTTATTATTAATAATCAATATTATTTTACAGCCAGTAAATACTACAGTCAGCTTACTATATATATTTTCCCATAGAAGGATGCCATTTCTAGAGATTCTTGAAGGTTAGGGCAGGATGCTTTGCTCTCTGGCTTTGCTGCCTCTGAATTAAAGGCATTGTCCACTGGCATGTACAGTTCCTGACTACTAATATCCAAAATGAAAGTGGGCAGCGCTATCCCATGGAGCTTTTACAATCATCCATCTCAGAATTTTGACGACAAGTATCATCGAGGTTCCCAGAGACTCTCCTGTATCTTCACTAGTGAGGAGAATATCCTCCGTGTCCTCTGTGGATAATAGCCAGGTTGCCTCCAGTTGTAAACCCATTGCTATTTTCTTATATAATTATGCTTTGTTTTTGAAAGTTAAAACATAAGTATGCTCTGACACTACATTTCAATCCCTCATCAGTGGGCTTTAAATTCTGGTTATTTCCATCAGATCCTCGTGATGGGCCTCTCCTATTTTTGTTAATATGCTTATTTATTTTTCTGGTTCCATATTGGTATTTTACTGAACAATTAAGAATGCAAACATTGCAAATCAACTCTCAAAGCTTTTTGAACCCAAATTAATATCAGTCATTTAAAAAGTTTCAGGGTTGTATACACAATATAATTGAAATAATATAATACATTATAATGTTCTACATATTTTACCAATAAATCAAAGATTTTTCAAAAGTGTACTTTAAATCATGCTAACATTGTTCCAAGGCTTTTAATAATTTCCTTTCAAAGACAGTTCATAAAAAAACCCATAAGAACTACAAAATGTCTCACAGCACTAGAGGTATATGATACTTTTGAAGTCTAGTAACATAATGATCTCTTTCCTTTCTCCTTATCTGTTAATCTCCCCAATTTATACCTAATATGTCTCATCACATTAATAGATGAGCTCCGGAATTGTAAAGGCAGGAAATCTCTGTTATAGAACGAGCTTTTTTGGCAAGAAGTGAAGGACAATCATCTCTGAAGTAAAGTGAATGTTTATCAGAGGAAAAAAATGCAAATATAAGAGCATATGCCTTCTTAGTTTAATACTCTATTATATGTGTATACATTCGTGATAAAGTCCTCTGAGGATTGGCAATGTCTAGGGAGATCTGTGGCACCAAACTGTTATAGATTTACAATAGCAAGATGTCTATGTCAAACAAGGTCAAAATGGTTCTATTCAGAGATGGAAATGCTGTATTCTTAATTTGAATTTTATCTTTTTTCTAGCTGAGTAAAGAAAATAATTGGAAGTAGTTCATAAAATAACAACAGTAGAAAACTTCTTCAGAATAATTACTTGTAAATTTAGTGGTTAGGGGCTCATAGTGACAGAAGGTACAAGAGGTTTTGCAAATATTAATAGTATTGTAAGGAAATTTCACTCAATATTTTTTCATGGCTATGTAAGCAGATGACTTCCATGAAAATATCCCTAATGCAAGCCTCCTATTTTGTTTCAATGGTTAATATGTGTCAGGCTTTGTGTTAGGCACTTTAAGAGATATAAAAGAACAGCATAATGTCACCTTTTAATTTGCTATTTCTTTTTTTTTTTTTTTTTTTTTTTTTTTTTTTTTTTT
>NC_037672.1:167573464-167619513 GCF_003255815.1 Theropithecus gelada | reverse complement strand
AAATTTTTTTTTTTTTTTTTTTTTTTTTTTTTGAGACGGAGTCTCGCGCTGTGTCACCTAGGCTGGAGTGCAGTGGCGCGATCTCGGCTCACTGCAAGCTCCGCCTCCCAGGTTCAGGCCATTCTCCTGCCTCAGCCTCCGAGTAGCTGGGACTACAGGCGCCCGCCACCACGCCCGGCTAGTTTTTTGTATTTTTAGTAGAGACGGGGTTTCACCATGTTAGCCAGGATGGTCTCGATCTCCTGACCTCGTGATCCGCCCGCCTCGGCCTCCCAAAGTGCTGGGATTACAGGCTTGAGCCACCGCGCCCGGCCAATTTGCTATTTCTTAAAGTAGGTGAAGCATGCACATGAATAAACCCAATGTCTTCTCTTACAGAATTACTACCTTTTTGTAAAAACTTATAATATAAAAATTGTATTTGATAAAACGATTGCCCAAAAATAAAAAAATGGGTAGTAATGGAAAAGTTGATTTGCATTATAAAATAATTTTAATATTGTCATTAACTGAGGACTTCTGAAATACCAAGAAATGTGATGATACTTAATGTATGTCTCTAATTTTCATACAATTTTACCAAGAAGGTAGTTTGTAAAAGTAGTTTACAAAGTATTTCATTCAATATATGACAATATGCTTTTTAGAAATGTTAAATAAATGTCCAAATATAATAGCCAATTGTTTACTGAGATCTGTCAGACTTTGTATTAATAAGGATAACCCTAGTTCTTGTCATTAACAAAATCAGTGGTTTGATACAATGTAATTTCATTTCTCTTTCCTTTAAAATCTTACACAGATTTTCACTGGTGACATGATGTAATTTTAACTCCTTCATTGAAAATCTTATCTAGGTTCCCTATTGGGAGGTAGATTTGTGCACTTTGTGATTCAGAAATCTGACTCTTTTTGTTGTATGACTCTGCCTGATACCTTCTTAGAGCCTTAGAATTCTCTCCATTTAGTGATAGAATAAAAAGGACAAATGGAAAAGTTGGACATACTTTTTAAAAGTTCTTACTAGAAAATGAGCTATGATTCTTTTAACTACCTTTAAAATTAATTCAGTTTCATTAATGAAACAAATTACATGGCTACACCTGGTTCCATTGTGGGGAGGGATATAGAAAAGTCGTGACTCTTTGGGCAGCCACCTCAAGAAATAACCCCACATGATAGAAGGCAGAGTGCAATTTTGGGATGGGTAGACAGTAATCTTCTTCAGACTCCGAATGCTATACTCTTTACATTTATTTTCCAAATAAATGCCATTTAATTTATGCTTGTGTGTAAATATTTTACTCAGTATGAAAATTTTGCTCTTCACACGTCTAACTGCAATTTATTAATTGCAGGAACATTCACATAAACAGTCATATGATATTGCTTCTCCACTATGATATTGCTTCCTAATAGTTTTATGGAACCATACCAATATACTTTAATCCCTCTTTTTCTATAGGGGAATTTGTTCCAAGAACACTAGTGGATGCCTGCAACTGGATAGTACAGGACCCTATATGTACTACGTATTTTCCTATACATTTGTACCTATGATAAAATTTAATCTATACATTAGGCACAGTGAGAGATCAGCAACAAAAACTCATAGTACAATAAAACCACTATGACAATATACTGTCTAAAAGCTATGAGAATAAGATCTATTTTTCCCTCAAATGTCTTACTGTACATACTGTAAGTAACTGAAACCACAGAAAGGGAAACTGCCTATAAGGGGGAACTACTATACCAGCCTCTATAATTTAAAAATAAGCTTTCTTGTCCTTCACATTTCTAGTAGACAATTTTGTAGTACACAAAAACACATTGCTAAGCTTTTTATAGTGAGATACATTAATTTTTAATTTTTCTGAAATTAATAAAAATTAAATAATGCATTACCATTATTATAGCTCAAATGTCCTTTTGTGTGTGTCTGTGTATGTGTGTGTGTGTGTGCCATTTTGTAGTAGCAAGTTAAATTAGCTGGAATTTTATTTTCTACCAGTGTTTGCAAAGTGCAGTCTACTTTGCTTGTTTTTACATATATATATGTATACAAATATATAATTGTATACAAATATTGTACACATATATAATTGTATACAAATATATTTGTATACAATATACAATATTTGTATGCATATATGTAAAAAAGTAAAGCTTATATATTTGTAATAAATATATATTTGTAAAAACAAGTACATATATACATATATATTTTAAAAGCAGATTCTATTTTAATTGAAGTACAAAGGTTTTCTATGACATAATTATATATACAGAAAAGTATTAAAATGTACATTTAGAAGAATTATACTCTGAAATCATGTTCGACAAAGTGTTCTTTCTTTTATCTACACCTAATCAGTAAGTGTTTCTCCACATGCCTAATTTAAGACTTAATTTCATTCGTAATGTCTTTTATCCATATATATAAATAAGTTAGTAAATTACTGTATGATGAACACCATTTTAATCACCACTTAAGTCAAGAAACAGAACTTTGCCGGACACTTGAGAAGCTTCATGTTCTTTTTTCTATCATGCTTCTCTTTTTTGTTGCAAAAGCAATCATTATCCTGACTTTTGCATACATACTTCTTATGTGTTCCTTCCTTTATGGTTTTATTATGCAAATGTGTAACAGGGAACACTATGATATAATCTTCTTATTAAAAAGTCATGGCTTTTATGTCTCTCCCTTTTAATTTGTTTTTCCTCGCAACTTGTGTTTTGAATTGAGTGCTGTTTGACCTGTTGATGCTCTCAAGTGTTGTTTTTCTGTTTTTTGTTGTTGTTTGCCTTATTATGATGCAGAGTCTTGAATTGACAGATTTGATGCCTTTGGCAGGAGGATTGGTGGAACTGAGTTTTTCTGTCAAGAGGCAAATGCTAGCAACAGTTGGTGCTCAATGCGTAGAACCATTAACTCATTGGGGGCTGCAAAATGATGAAAGTATCTTTTGTTATTATTGATTAGCTGGAATACACTTATAACAAGATGTTTTTTCTCACTCTGTTTACTAAATAGTACAGTTAATACATAAAGACCAATATACCTGCCTGATTCTCTATTTAAAAAAAAAAAAAAGGTCGACATATTGAACACCAACCTCCCAAGTTGACTAGGTTTGTTTTGTTTTGTTTTGTTTTTATGTGATTATGCCTTCACAGATTTAAACATATTTGACGGGTTTCAAGCCATTATAATTCTAAACCCTATTGAAGTTAAAATTGCCCCATCACTGGCAACTGGGAGATTCTTAAAGTAGGTTGTTGAGTCCTTTTGACTTGACTCTGGTAATATTGGTTAGCTTTCTTCCTTTCGAATGTGATAAGAAATTCCACGCTAATTTTGTATATTTCTTACCTCAGACCTGAAATCGCTATTTCCACAGGAAAGCTTCATTTCTTTTAGTGAGAAATGTTAATCTCAAGATCACAATTTAGACCTAGCAATTTCATTGCTACTGCATTGTATATTGTTTCTAGGGCTTTCCAGTGGACAGAACTAGAAAATATACACTATACATTTTTAATGATAAATTACCATATAAAATCACACTGACTTTTCTAACTCAAATTCAAAACTACCGTATTTTAAACATAATCTGATGTTACATTTTGTCTTCTTTCTTCCATAAGAACCCCCATTCTCATGAATACAAGGAATGAAAGAATTAGAATATCTTGTAATCACTCATTTGCTTTAACTCATGGTACACACAGACACATCAGTTTCAGGATCAGAATACTTAATACTACCACAATCCAGTATGTATATTCCATCTGCATTCTCACCCATTCATTCACTAATGGTAGTACTATATCTACACTGTCAAACAATGTAACCATCTCTGTATTCTCTTCCTTTTAACTTTTGTTTTATCTTATTCTACTAATAACTATATATTTAATACTATCAGTTATTTTTATTGATCTCACTCAAGTATTTTGGTTGTATAGAGCTCATTCTTTCAGAGATACCTCAAGAAGGACTCCTGGAAAATGTTTTCCTGAGAAAACATGTCAATAACTGTTTTCTGTGTTCTTTACACTAGATTGCTAGATGTAAAATTCTTGGCTCACATTGTATTCTGTTGAGTAGTCCAATTTCGTGTGACTTAAAGTGGTACTTTCTAAAAGTCTAATAGTTACCAACTTTCTTTCATTCTCTATAAGGTGTGTGCCTTGGTTACCTGGATGCCTAAAGAGACAATTATGTTTCTGTTTATTTTTAAAGTTCAGTAGTTGTCTATGGTATATTTGATGATGCTTATTCTGGCTTAATATTCTCAGGCACATGGTGTGCTCATAGTTTCTTTTTTTCTTGTACTCTTGAAAATTATTGTTTAGAATTTATTCTTTTTCATTTTTTTAATTTCAAGACTCTTATTAACTATATAAAGGCTCTTCTTTTCCTGTCTTCAATATTAGTCCTTTTTCTCAGATCCTTATTATCTCTGTTTCAATTATTTCAAATTCATTTTTGTTGTCCTCTACTTATCTTAGAGCCTATGTATTGTATCTATTTACTTTTATAATTCTTTACCTTCAATTTCCAGAATTTATCTTTCACTTATAATTCTTTCTTGGTTCTGCATTCTTATTTCTGAGTTTTTTAAATTCTTATGTTTGTTGTTTTCATGTCTTTTATTACTTAATCAAAGTGTTTTAGATCATTTTGCAATAGTACTTATTAGGTTTGCTCAGGTCAAGTGAAAGCTGTTCCTCAAATGTTCTGAGGTGCCAGGCTGACTCAACATGGAATGTAAGAACATGACTAAGGCAAAACTCTAGTTATGAAGAAATACATAATTTTTACTGTGGTTCAGGTATTATAATGATTGTGATGCAGTTCAACATGATCTTCTGCCCTCCATTTCCTACAATTTGTTTTTGGGTGCAGAGACATTTTAAATATCAAACTATTTAATCTTTGTAACGACTCAGTATGGTGTGTTCAATTATTACCCCTGTTTCACGTATAAAGAAACTAAGAGCAAGGTTAAACAGCACGCTATGAATAACAGATCTAGTAGAGCTATCAAGATTTACTATGTGTAATGTGCTTTCAGACGAAGACCATGCTCTTAGTGATTAAGTCTGAGTGTACAAGTAGCAGACAAGGCCATTTTCTACAGAGCAGACAAAATATGTAATCAAGGCTGCTTAAGGTCCTCTTAACTCAAATTCAGATTCTTTTAACAACTTAGAACCAAAAAAAAAAAAAACTGATAACTACAATTTTAGAAAGTAGAAACACACAGGTCAGGGAATCAGGCAGCCTGAAGTCTTAAAGTAAACTTTTTAAACTGGAAAATCTAAAAGTACCCTTTCCACTTGAGAAACTAAGCAATTGTCTGTCTGTCTGTCTTTCTCTTCAGACACTGAGATGTTGAAATAATCTGCATGCAATACTCTTTCACTTTATAGGTGTTTTTGCAGTCAACACATTAACATTGAGCAATTGACAACATTGACTAACTGCCTTAGCTTAAAAATAATAATAATCATCAATTAGGATTTTGACAATTGCATTGTGAAGGATCATTCTCTGAATACATCAAGTAGAATATGCTAAAGAAAATTCAAACAATATTTTTGAATAGATATTAATGATAGTTAAACATTTAATAAATTAATGTATTAATTTATTTAGAGACAATGTCTCACTCTGTAACCCAGGTTGGAGTTCAGAGGCATGATCATAGCTTATTGCAGTCTTTAACTCCTGGGCACAAATGATCGTCCCACCTCAGCTTCCTAAATAACTGGGACCATAGGTGTATGTCACCATGCCTGGCTAGTATTTTTCTTTTTTGTAGAAATGGAGCCTGGCAGAAATTTAAATTGATTCCATGTTATGAGGTATTTGCAATTTTGAGATTATATGTGATCACAAAAGAATCAATCAATTGCAAAAGAATACTTGAGTGATTGATGCTTTTTGATGTAAACATTATCCACTCAGGGTAAAATTGCATTAAATAAATCATCAGTAACCTATATCTCACACCAGATTTGAGACATTGCTTTTATGTAAGATATGAATAGGTAAAGTTTAAGATACTAGTTTACTATATGACTTGCCAAACCAGGCATACAACTCTTCATGTTTGCTTTTAGCCAGTATATTTTCAAAAGCATTCACTTCTGCTATAGACTAAATTATGTCTCCCCAAAATTCATATGTTGAAACCTTAAGCCTCAATGTAATGGTGTTTGGAGATGGAATCTGTGGGCGATAATTAGATTTATATGGGGTCATCAGGGAGCGGTACTCATGACAAGATTAGTCTTCTTGTAAAAAAAGATGGTAGAGTTTGCAGTCTCTGTCTCTCTGCTATGTGAGGACACAGTGAGAAGATGGCAACATGCAAGCAAGGAAGTCAGCTCTCACAAGAACCCAACTGTTATTGCAACTTCATCTCAGATTTCCAACCTCCAGAAGCGTGATATAATAAATTTCTGTTGTTTAAGCCACCGAGTCTATGGTATTTTGTTATGGCAGCTTAAGATGACTAAGGCACCTGCTTTCTCAGAATTATATCATTTCCAGTTTTGGTAAACGTTTCAGTCTTTGCATTACAATTACAGCTACTTTCTTTTTTCAGATTTTTCACAGTGGATTACCTCTTCATTTATATTACATTTTATTTGTGATGTCCCACAAATGCAACCTCAGTTCTGTCTGAATTATGTGACTATCAAATGATGTCGAAATATCACCATATATGATATAGCAGTGAATACCACCAGGCAAAAATTGAAAACATAATTACATGCTCTTTCAAAAAATGTGTGTCTTTCATTATTGTAATTATTTTACATTGCCCCTTGACCAGAATTTCAACAACGTGTTGTTTTACATTTTATTTTAAAATTGTTCTTCAACAACTTTAAAATACAACAATACATCTACTAAAAATTATTTTTAAGTGAATTAGTTTACTACTTTATAATTCTTGAATTTCAAAAATAGTTTACCATTAATTGCCTCAAGACTAACTTGGGTTAAATACTAACAGAAGCTAAGTAGTTAAAGTCACAAAATAGAATGGAAATACATTTCCTTAATTCATTCAAGAAGAAATATATTGATGAAAACAAAACCCAATTACTTCAAGATAGTAGAGGAAAAATACATGTCTTTTAATATTTTTAAAAAAGAATTTTCATCATTTCTAGTATATTACTATTATATTACTACTGCATGAATATTAATTTTTAGTATTTTACTAAAAGTTTTTAGTATATTACTTCTGCATGAGAATTAAAATGTATGCCTAGAATATTGCTTATACGATCAGGTTACATACCCAAATATACGAATTAAAGCATATTTAAGTCTGCTACAAACAAGTCTGAATTTCTTATGTCATGGGATAGTTAGGGTGTCAATTTCCAGTTCTCCCTGTTCTATGAAAATGACATTTTCTTATAAACATATCTAATTAAACTGAAGTCTGAATATGTGGCATAACATTACACAACATTGTCCAGTAAAAAACATATACTGGAAATCATAGGTTCCCCTATCCGTTTCATTTGGAAAAGCTCAAATTGTTTAATGGTGGTTAAATAAGAGTGAGGAATTCCCTGCTCTCAGAAGGAAAACATGACCATGGCAGAGTACATTTTGAAACACATAATGAAATATAGATCTCTTTGTATCCATTCTACGTTTAAATTTTTTGTTTTCCTTTGAAAATTTTAAGTAACAATTGGAAAGTAAAATGACTGAAAGTAAAATAACTGAAACAACCTATTAGATCTCTTGTGAATTATGGAGCAATGTCTCTCAACGTTGCTTGCAGGTCTTTTAGGAACATTGCAATTTTTCAGAATGTATACGTTTATTCTTAAACATGTGTAGGTATAAGTAATAAAAATGATATTCATTACATTTTATAATTTTTAAAATGTGGATAATATGCATTGTATATTATAAGATAATTTTGGAAACATAATCTATAGGTATTTATATAATGAATTGAAGTCGACATTTCTACAATGTAAATTTGGATAGGATTTTCACAATTCTGTTTTTAATGTAAGGAACATGAAGAAAAATAAAAATAGACAAGAACTGTTGACAGGAAAACTTCAGCTAGCAGTCTTCTAGTCAAATATAATGTTTTGCTATGTGAAAATATTAACCCTGAAAGAGAAAAATCATCACTGAGCATTCTCTTGATATTATAGAAACCCAACCCATTTTTTAAAAACTTTTGCAACAGTATGTTAGTTTAATCTTTGTTAGAGTTAGTTTATATAAATGGTAATTTTATTAATTTCAAAAAGCATTTGGAAAAAATAAACAATGTGAACTTGAAGTTTTTTATATTATGAAATTTTTGTGCTTATGAGAACATTGTTGCCATTATTAAATAAATAATTTTAAATTGTGAGTTTGTGTTATCGTGGTTCCAGAAACCTTTTATTGACAATATTATATCCTAAAAGGTAGCTACTAAAGATCTTGGTTGGATCAAATTTACAACAGACTACATTTTCAAACACATACATGAGTCCACACTGACATGCACACTCAACAATATAAATAATGGTATATATGGCATGTCGATCAAATACCATTTAATATCATATTGAATTAGTTCATTTTCCCACTGCTATAAAGAAATAACCAACACTGGGTAATTTACAAAGGAAAGAGGTTTAACTGACTTACAGTTCTGCATGACTGGGGAGGTCTCAGAAGATTTACATCATGGCAGAAGGCAAAGGGGAAGCAGGCACCTACTTTGCAAAGCGGCAGGGGTGGTTGCAGGAGTGAGTGCAAGCAGAGGAAATGCCAGATGCTTATAAAATCAGGTGATCTCGTGAAAACTCACTATCACAAGAACAGCATGAAAGAAACTGCCCCATGATTCAATCAGCCCCCTCCCTCAACATGGGGAATACAATTTGAGATGAGATTTAAGTGGGGACATAAAGACAAACCATATCACATGTATTTTATTTAACTTTACTCTTGGAAAAATTTTACTTTTGTCTAAATGAATTTTAACATTTATCAATTCTGATTTATTTTTCAACTATTGATGTATTTTTCAGCTTATTCAATGTTATGAAAAATAGTAGTTTAAAGAAAAAACACATATCACCAAAATATAAAATTTCATTATTAGATTTTATCATTTTGTTTCTCATCACAATTTGAAAATGGAAATAATTGCTTAAAATTTAAATTTTAAAATGAACTAAAGGGGGAAATTGAGTAGTAAAAGCAGCACAGCGAATGATAGCTTCTGCATTAGTCAGTACTCAGTCAGGGAAACAGAGACACTATGAGTATTATGAATTAAGGAATTTATTATGAGGAACAATTATGGGAGAAGGTAAAAGAGTAAAGTTTTGGGAGAGTTGGAGTGTCAAAGGAGCTCTCTGAAGCAAGGCGACAAGCCTAAGCCAAGTATGTCAAGTGACAAACGTGGGGAGCAGAGAATGGGAGCTCATGGTGAGGTCAATTAAAATAATGGACTATGGAGTCACCAGCATTGTGGGTGACTTCCACAATACCAAGCATCTCATGGTGGAGATGAGGCTGTTGATGGTCAGCAGGTCCAGCATTTAAGAAGAAAGCAGGATGCAGACACAAGAGTGAGGTCAAGTTGAAATATACTGAACGGTTCTACACTTCCCTGTCAGTGTATCTGGTCATAAACCTTCAGGACTGTCTGTTCAAATCTCACACAAATTCTTTTCTGATCAACTCTAAGAAGGATACAATAGAGAAGAATTTGGAAAAAGTAGTCCACAGCTTTTCTCATGAAAAAATTCAACCCAGTGTAATCGTTAAGTGAATAGAATGATTGTTACCAAATATATTAATGCTCCTGTTTAAAATTTTAGACCAATTAATCATGCCCCTAGAAAACACTGCTCTGGGATTTACAAATAACCTTTAGATAAGGACAATGTCAGGAACCTCAGCGCTAAATTTTCTATTCCAGATTCATTCATTTTCTCTGTAACACACTTTGTTTCTCCCTAAAATGTAAAAAAAAAGAAAAAAGAAAAGAAAATGTTGGACTTATAACAAGCTTGAAAGATTACCAAAATCTGCATTTATATATAATACATTCAACATAACCACATTACATAAACTTTGGAAAATAAACCTAACCTCTGCACAGTCCAAATATTTGGTGACATTTTTCTGTTTTATCTTTCATTTGTATATACATTTTACATAATTATAATAAGTACATAGAGTTATCAAATAATTTAATTGCTTCTCTGTGCCATCCTCACTCAAAATGCTCTCATCTAGCCCCATATCTTTAAGCCCCATCTACATTAAATATTTCCAACTGTTATTTCTCCCATAATCACCATACTCTTATGTCAAAATACCTATTTGACATCTGCATTTGGATACCTAATACGCATCTCAAACTGATTATCCTGAAACAAGTCTGATTTCCTCCTAAACCTGAACATACTCTTTTCTCTCTCCACCATCTAATAAATAATTCAGTCGGTTGTTCTGGCGAAAATCTATTTGTCATCTATAAATTCTATTTCTTGCACACAATCAATCAGCAAGGCATGTTGACTCATTTAACACATATCCTCAGTGAGATAATCTATTGCTGCTACTGCAGTTTAAGCTACCAACATTTTAGCTAAAATATTGCAAAACCTCCTGACAGATTTCCCTGTTTCCACTTCTACTCTCCCACAGTTAGTTCTCCATATTGTAAGTAGAATGATCTTTCAAAGATGCTAATGAGATTAACATATTTCCTGTTCAAAACTGTCCAAAATATCTACAGAAGAAGAAAAAACATCAAATACTGTTTTGTGTCCAGATGTGACCTGTCTCCCTTACCTACATCTCTTACCTGGTCTTTGGTACTCTACCTTAGTTATTCTGATTAGAACACTGGCCACATGATAACTTTGTCCTCCCTCCACAACATTCCCCAATGGCTACCCTTTTAATTCATTTAGGCTTTGGCTCAAATTCATTCCTTCATATTGACCACTTCTAACCACCTTATTTAAAAGATTTCTTCTCATTGCATCCTCAAGATTTCATATCTCCTTGCCTTTCTCTATTTTGCTTTTCTAAAGCTACCACTACTTCACATTGTATTATTCATGTGTTTGTTGGCTAACTCTCCAATAGATGTGTGTTTCTTGATGACAGGAACTTCTTTGTCCACCGTGATCTCACCAGGGCTTTGAACAATCTCTGTATTATGGGAAGAGTTCAATGAATACATATTAGATGAATAAATACATGTACTCGTTATTTAAATAAGAGGGTAGCCACATAATATTTTATAAATAACATAGTTTTAGAGAGAAATTTTTTAAAATAAAACTTTTTCAGAGAAAAGTTACGTATGAAAATTAGGATAACTTAGTGACATCCATGATTTCAGTGTGACAGAATGTACACTACTGCACTGACGCTTCTGAACCTTTGAAAATGCACCATATTAAGGAAAGGACTCCCAGTTTATCTCCACCACAGAGAAGACATATGATAAAATTCTTCAAGCAAGAGGACAGCAAAAATTTTCACAAATTCTCCCCAGCAACCAGATTCCTACGAAGTCTGTTTAACTGATATTGACATTTAAAAGACATTTCAGAAGGAGCTATGACTACTTGAAGCAAACACATACTTGAAGCAAACACATCACCAAAAAATGGGATTCAGAATTAACCAATGTTAATTCATTTTCAAAATAAATGTGTATATAGCTTATATCTTGATATTTGTTATATATACATATTGGTTATTTCCTTCACAATCTGCATTTACATTTCATTACATGAAAAGATGGAAAAAACAAAAGGAAGTCTGTATCAAATAGACAATTTTTTTCCTCCACATTTTTCTTTTCATTAACCCATTTATTTCTATACTTAGGTTTATTCCCTGTACTCTATATTTACTCAAGATCCCTGCCATGTTTATAGGCTAAAGGATTGAATTTTTGAAAAATACAGATTGTTATGGCATCCCAGAGGAAAGAGAAGCTATAACTATCAGTTCAGAATCAGAAATAACATTTTGTCTTTTTGTCTTTGATAGATGGACCAAATTTCTCCGGGAATAAATAATAGAGGTTGTGAAACAGTGTTTATATTAAAGCAAAGAGTAAGTGAAGACTTAAGTATGTGCTAAGACAGGCAATTAGATATTAAAAATGAGTAGTTGATTGGGTGGTTGCCAGTACACAGGGTACATAGACAAAACAGAGAAAAGTTTAATCCTTTTTAGTGTTTAAATTGCCTTTTTTCAAATTGTAGTTTTTCTTCTTTGTAGGAAGTGGAATCAAGCAAGAAAGAAAAGAAAAGAGGCAGATCATGAAGGAAAATTTATGTAGGAAACAGAATATAGAACCCTTAGGGTACCTAAAGCTGAGCTGTAAATGAGAGCAAATAGCCATAAATTCAAGGAAGAGCACTTACATGTCCTAAATTTTATAGACTACTTTAGTGAGGTTTAAAATGGTTGTAAAACTAGAAATTCCTATTTTTATATGTGAAAAAGTTATAATTCAAACGTTCAAGTTAGTAATATTCCAATATGTTATTTAAAATGAAAATACCAAGATGTTGGGTTTCATGTGTCATACCGGTTTCATAATTCTCTAGGTGGAAGGCTCAAATTGAAGAACCCATATAGCACACTAAAATATGAATTATGTGCCTTAGCGTTAATTATTTAAACAAAAATATAAGAAGTATAATTCAACTGAAAATTATAACATGACTATTTCAAACAGAAGACAGACATAGTGACATAGACTATGAATCATTTAGGCCAGTTAATTTCATATTGCATTTCTCTTTCCTATTCTGATTACTAGTGAGTAGTTACAGAGTTTTATTTTGTTTTGATTTTAGTGTGATTTTCAAAATGTAATTGTATCCCTATAGTCATTTAAGTTGTTTTAGAGCACGTATATTAATTTTTGACAGTAAAATATATTTCCAAGTACTCTTAAAAATACTTTATTATGTCAGCTATCATGTAGTTCCATTCCTTACCTGTAATATCTAGTAAGATTTTACCACATGCATTTGTTACTTTACACACTTTTTGTTGTACGTCTCAATTAATAAATTTAGTTGTGTTAATAATCAAGCCATTAAACAAAGTAAAACCAAGTTTATTAGTTTTCCAGTACTTTGTAGAATACTACAAGTTCAATGGCTTAAAATATTCTCTCTACACTCATGTTCACACTAGTCTTATTTACGATAGCTAAGAGGTAGGAGAAGCACAAATGTTCATAAACAGATGAATGAATTTTTAAAATGTGGTATACTTAAACAATGGACTATTATTCAGCCTTAAAAGAGAAGGACATTCTGACACATGCTACAGAATAATACTTGAATAGATTATGTTAAGTGAAACAAGCCAGTCACAAAAACAAATACTTTGTGATTCCATTTATATTAAGTAGCTAGAGTAGTCAAATTCACAGAAACAGGAAGTAGAATGGTGCTTGACAGAGGATTAGGGGAGGGGAGAAAATGATTATTAATAAGTAGAGTTTCAACTTTCCAAGATAAAATTTCTGGAGAGTCATTACACAATAATATGAATACTGAACTATACATTTTTAAATGATGAAGATGGTGAATTTTACATTATCTATTTTTAACCACAATTAAAAAGAAACATTTTTTAAATGCACCCCCTTTGGAAAGCCACTAGCCTTCAGTGAGAATTAATTGTGCTTAATAACCTCAACTTTCTCTTTTATTTTCTAATATTGCCATAGCAAGTGGCATTTAAAAACTAGAGAAACAACACATAGAAGCCATATATAAAAAGAGTAAAAGATTTGATCTCATGAAAATTACACACCTTTATATTACACATGACCCAGAAAGGTAAAAGGCAAAACCATAAATGCATCTAAAGGACCAACAAAAACTTCAAAGATTTTCAACCTCCCTACTATGAGAAAAGTTCAAATTAAAATCAAATAACATTTTTCACCAATCCGATCAGCAAAAATTAAAAGACTATGAACTCTAAATGTTGATGAAGTTGTGTGAGAAGGCATCACTGACTGTTGATGGAAGTGTAAACATGTGAATTATTTTGTAAGGCAACGTGGTAGTATTTGTTACAATCTTAAACGGGCATATGCTTTGATCCAGTACTCCTTCAAACCCATCACAAATAAGTATTCTTATATATGTCCTAAATCTCTTTGTAACCATATTTATTGTCAAATGTTTATATTAAGAAAACTCTATACAAAGTAAAACCCAATATACTGGGGTGGGGCTAGGAAGAAAGGAGGAGTGCTTAAATAAATTACAAAATGTTTTCTTTCTACGGAATGTTGTGCTGCCGTTAAAATGAATGGGTTGTATCTCTACATAGAAAGGTCTCAGTAACACTTGGGAGAATAGCTCAATTACAGAAAGACTCTCAGTTT
This sequence comes from Theropithecus gelada, assembly GCF_003255815.1. Taxonomy (NCBI): domain Eukaryota; kingdom Metazoa; phylum Chordata; class Mammalia; order Primates; family Cercopithecidae; genus Theropithecus; species Theropithecus gelada. The sequence continues at coordinate 167,605,051 of NC_037672.1, read as the reverse complement.
GATCCCATTTTTCTTTTTTAAAAAAATATATAAGCATATAAGTGTGTTTATGAAGTTATAAAATAGATGGATTTTACTAACATTGCCCTTTTCTGTTGTTCAATATGGGCATTCATTTTCTATTGTTGCATTTGTATATAATTTGCATGCAAAAAGTAAACACTAATAATAAATAGTAATTAGGTATTTTTTAAAATTTATCCATCTATTATCTCATGGTTCTTTGGTAAGAAGTCCAAACATGACTTGACCGGATTCTCTGTTCAGGAACCCACAAGGCTAAACTCAAGGTATCACCCAGTTGCAGTTCTTACCTGGAGCTCGGGATCTTTTTCCAAGTTAACATGGTTGTTGAAGGATTCAGTTCCTTATAGTGATAGTACTGAGGTTCGCATTTCCTTGCTGGTTATCAGCCAAAAGACCACTCTCAGTTCTAGAGGCTACATATTTCTTGTCACATAGCCTCCACAAAGAGTTCAGGACATGGAGGGTTTCTTTCCTCTAGGCTACCTGGAATGTACCACTCACATTTCTTTCTCTGCAACCATCCTAACTAAATTTGCTGCAGATAAGTGGCTAACATAATTAGATCAGATTCATCCATGATAATCTCTCTGTCTTAAAATTAGCTGTGTCTGCCATATTGCATAAACTAATTGTATTCATCTGTTCTCATGCTGCTAATAAAGATGTACTCGAGGTTGAGTAATTTATAAAGGAAAGAGGTTTAATTGACTCACAGTTCCACATGACTGGGGAGGCCTTACAAGGATGGAAGAAGGTAAAGAGGAAACAAGACACATCTTACGTGGCAGCAAGCAAGAGAACATGTGCAGGGGAACTCCCCTTTGTAAAACCACCAGATCTCATGAGACTTATTCACTATCATGAGAATAGCATGGGAAAAATTGCCCCCATGATTCAATTACCTCCCACTGGGACGCTCCCATGACACATGGAAATTATTACAATTCAAGGTGAGATTTGGTGGGGACACAGAGCCAAATCATATTTTTTTACCCCTTGTCCCCCATCAAAAATCTCATGTCCTCACATTTCAAAAGCAATCACGCCTTTCCAACAGTCCTGCAAAGTCTTAACTCATTTCAGCATTAACTCAAAAGTCCACAGTCCAAAGACTCATCTGAAACAAGAAAAGTCCCTTCCACCTATGAGCCTATAAAATCAAAAGCAAGTTAGTTACTTTCTAGATACAATGGTAGATGGTAGTACAGGCATTGGATAAATGTTCCCATTCCAAATGTGAGAAATTGGCCAAAACCAAGGGGCTACAGGCCCCTGCAAGTCTGAAATCTAGTGGGGCAGTCAAAACTTAAAGCTTCAAAATGATCTCCTCTGACTCCATGTCTCACATCCAGGTCACACTGATGAAAGAGGTGAGTTGCTACAACCTTGGGCATCTCCAGCCACATAGTTTTGTGGGGTACCTCCCCACTCCTAGCTGCTTTTGTGGCTAGCGTTGAGTGTCTGTGGCTTTTCCAGGAGCATGTGCAAGCTGTCAGCAGATCTACCATGTGGGGTCTGGAGGATGGTGGCTCTCTTCTCACAACTCTACTAGGCAGTGCCCCAGTGGGGACTCTGTGTGGGAGCTCCAACCCCACATTTTATTTTTGCACTCCCCTAGCAGAGGTTCTCTATGAGGGCCCCACCCCTGCAGAACATTCTACCTGGACATCCAGGCATTAGCATACATCCTCTGAAAGCTAGGCAGGGATTCCCAAACCTCAATTTTTGTCATCTGTGCACTGACAGGCCCAACACCACATGGAAGCTTCCAAGGCTTGGGGCTTGCACCCTCATAAGCCATGGTGCAACCTGTACTTTGGCACCTTTTAGCCATGACTGGAGCCGCTGGGACACAGGGCACCAAGTCCCTAGGCTGTAGCCAGCAGGGGGACCATGGACCCGACCCATGAATCCATTTTTTCCTCTAAGGCCTCCAGGACTGTGATGAGAGGGGCTGCCATCAAGGTCTCCGACATGCTCTGCAGACATTTTCCCCATTTTATTGGTGATTAACATTCTGCTCCTTGTTACTTATGCAAAATTTCTGCAGCAGGCTTGAATCTCTCCACAGAAAATAGGATTTTCTTTTCTACTGCATTGTCAGGCTGCAAATTTTCAAACTTTTATGCTTTGCTTCCTCTTGAACACTTTTTCACTTACAAATTTCTTTCATCTGATAACTTAAATCATCTCTCTCATGTTCAAAGTTGCACAGATCTCTAGGGCAGGGGCAAAATGCCCCTACATAGGATAGCAAGAGTGACCTTTACTCTAGTCCCCAACAATTTCCTCGTATTTTTCTGAGACCACCTCAGCATAAAATTCATTGTCTATATCACTATCAGCATTTTCGTCAAAGCCATTTAACAAGATTTTAGGAAGTTCCAAACTTTCCCACATTTTCCTATCTTCTTCTGAGCTCTCCAAACTGTTGCAACCTCTGCCTGTTGCCCAGTTCCAAAGTTGCTTCCACATTTTCAGGTATCTTTACAGCAGCACCTCACTCCTAGTACCAATTTACTGTATTAGTCTGTTCTCATGCTGCTAATAAAGACATGCCAGAGACTGGGAAATTTACAAAGGAAGGAAGTTTAATTGACTCACAGTTCCACATGGCTAGGAAGGCCTCCCAGTCATGACAGAAGGCAAAGGGGAAGCAAGGCACGTCTTACACAGAAGCAGGCAAGGGAGCATATGCAGGGGAACTCCCCTTTGTAAAACTATCAGATGTCATGAACTTATTCACTCTCATGGGACCAGCATAGGGGAAAAAAAAATAAATAAAACATTATTCAATTACCTCCCACCAGGTCCCTCCTATGATACATGGGGGTTATTACAATTCAAAGTGAGATGTGGGTGGGGACACAGAGCCAAACCATATCACTAATTATTAACCAGGAGAAAGAAATCCATCACATTTATATCCTTAAGAATGATGCAGTACATGTACACCAGGGTGCAGAGATTTGGGGAATCAACTTAGAATTTTTCCTACTACACATGTGTTTTTATCAAGTGCAACTTACCTTTTATAGTCTGAGTCACAATATAGTTTTTTCATCTATGTAAATTATATTCTGGTATTTATATATGTTAATATAGATTTCTCTGCATTGCAGTTACTCGAATATATCACAGCAGCACTTACCACAGAATCCCACATGTAGAAGTTGTTCAACTTTGAGAATTCAATAGTAGCTAAGCGAGTAGAGTATACAATATAAATGAAAGTAGTTTATGACCTAGAATTAAAGGAAGACAAATTAAAAGAATTTTCTTCAGGTTAAGAATTATTAGTTCCCAAATTGAGTAAAACTTTATGAATAAAAATATAACAACTTGATAAGTGACTTATTTGGTAGAAAAAAAGTGTATAATTAACCAAGAAAGCTGAATTAAACCATTAACAGAATGTAATGCAGACGTTCTTACAAGGACAAAACAGGACTGGCTAGTCAAACCTGATGCTAAGATGGGTCTGTGGGATTCTTCTCTGTAGACCTAGAAGATGGCATCAGAAATGTGCTGCTGGCTTTTGCAGGTCTAGCTAGAGTAGAACCTGGTTTGGCATATCTAATAAGATAGCCTTGTAAGTGCAATAGCTGACTTTTAACTGGCAACAGCTACCAAAACCACAAGCTATCTATGAAATCAAATGTATTTATGAAGTTGGACTTCAAATTGCCTAGGCTATAAAATCCGAGAGTTTTCCTCCAGTAACCTAGCCAGAAAAGCAACTGGCAAGAGGATTATAGCAAATAGGAATAAATACATGGAAAAAGTACTCCCCTTTGATTGAAGAGTCACTGAAAAAGGCAAATTTCAGTTTCAACAACAAGCAAACCTTGTTTGAGAGTCCATGGAGGAAGATTTTCAGATTTGGTGAAGTTGGTAGGGTGGAAAGACTTAATGTCCTTCTTGAGAACAGGAGAGTGGCCAGTAGTGGGGCTAGTTATAGAATTCATTGAATATGCTGACCTAATAATTAATTTCTATGGTGTTAAAAGAGAAGCACTAACAATGACAGTGACCTGTGTAAAAAGGATTAAGGCTACAAGTAATATAACTATCACTAAAAGTGTCAGTACCATACAGCAGAGTGTGAAGATAAACTTTTTCTCTCTATTATTAGCTTTCCCAGGTATACTTCTTGAAAAACAGAAAAAAAAAAATAGTCCTAGTGGTCAGGACTTTTATACCTTTTCTACTTTGAGGTAGTTTCAGTGATTCTTAGTTTAGTAGCCTAGTAATGGCCAAGAATACTTGACTTAAGGCTAAATAAACAGTTACAAATATGGAATGTCCTCAAGTTTTAAGACCAAAAATCTTGTAAATGTATGTCTGTAAAAATTGTACATATTTTTACAGAAAGTTTATTTATTTGAAACGAAGGAGGAGAGTCTTGAATTTACATTATTTTTTTCACAATCTTTGGAACTTTGCAACTTCTGTAGTTAGAAACCTATTTTTTGTAGCTTTTCTATGCTAAACTTTGTACTAATCAGTTCTAGCATGTATACAGAACCAGTTCATGTAATTGTATGCAAGCTGATTTTAATGGAACAAACCAGATTCATAACTATGAAGCCTTTAATTTTCCTGTCTGATTTTGGTAAGTATTCCATAGATTGGTTTTTCCTTAAAAACCTGAGACTGAGAGGTTGAGAAATGGAAGTTAATCCTTTCACATTATTACATGTAGGTTTTCAATAATTTGGTCAAAGTGAAGTTTTAAGGTTGAGGAGGTTTATGACTTACAATAATGGGCTCTGATTGGACAATTATTCATTTGAGTTCCTTTCATTTGACCTAATTTAAGTGGTTAAATTTAAACTGAGCTCATCAGCTCATTGTTAAAGCTTTAACTAAAAGTTATTCATATGTTCCAAATGGGACTTATTAATTGTGTGTGTATAAATAGATTGCATCAGGTGGATGAGAGACACATGAACCCTTGTTTTCTTAAATTTGACAACTGACAAATTAAACCTAATAGAGATCTTCAGAACAGTAATCAATCATAAAATATATATTCTTCTTATCTACACACAAAACATACTGTAAGACTGTCCCCATGCCAATGAATTCAAAAAAGTTGAAATCATATCAACTATATCCTTGGACCACAGTAGAATAAAAATAGTAATCAATACCAAGAAGATCTCTGAAAAACATTTCCATATTACATGAAAATTAAACAACTTGCTTCTGAATTAGATTTGGGTAAACAATGAATTTAAGGCATAAATTTTTTAAAAAGCTTTGAAATAAATGAAAATAGAGTCAACATATCAAAATCTCCGAGATGTAGCAAAAGCAGTGTTAAGAAGAAATGTATAGCACTAAACACCTACATAAAGAAGTTAGAAACATCTTAAATAATAATCTAATTTCTCAACTAGAAGAACTAGAAACACAAAAACAACACCAAAGCTAGCAGAAGAAAATAAACTAAAATCAGAGTTGAACTGAACAGAACAGGGAACAAAAAAATAAACTATACAAAGGATCATTGAAACCATAGGTGATTATTTGAAAAGATAAATAAGATCAATAGACCCTAGCTAGATAACATTAAAAAAAAAAATTAGATAGGATCCAAATAAGCCCAATGAGAAATGACAAAGGTCATTTCAGTGGATCCACAGAAACACAAAAGATCCCCACAGACTAAAATAAACGCCTCTGTGCACATGAACTAGAAAATCCAGAGGAAATGGATAAATTCCTAAAAGCATACAACTTCCCAAGATTGAATCAGGAAGAGATTCAAACCCTGACAAAACAGACCAATACTGAGTTCAAAAATTGAATTAGTAATAAAAAAAAACCAACCAACAAAAACCCTGGTGAATTCATAGTTGAATTCACCAGACATACAAGGAAGAGCTAGTACCAATTCTGCTGAAACCCCTCCAAAAAACTGAGGAAGAGAGACGTCCCCCTAACTCATTCTATGAAACCGTCATTACCCTGATATAAAAATCTAGCAAAGGAATAACAAACAGAGAAAGCAAAAAATAAAAATAAAAAATAAAAACAAAAACAAATCCTTGATGAACACAGACATAAAAATCCTCAACAAAATACTAGCAAACCAAATATAGCAGCACATCAAAAAGTTAATTAACTGCAATCATGTAGGCTTTATTCTTGTAATGCAAGGTTGGTTTGACATATGCAAATCAGTAAATGTGATTCACCACATTAACAGGATTAAAAACAACAAAAAAAGTGATCATCTGAATAGGCACAGAAAAAGCTTTCAATAAAATCCAACATCCCTTCATGATTAAAACCCTCAACAAACTAGGCTTCAGAGGAACATATTTCAAAATAATAAAAGCCATATATTATAAACACACAGTCAACATACTAAATAGGCAAGCATTTCCTTTAAGAGTAATAACAAGACAAGGATGCCCTCTATGACTAAGTCCTCAAAAGCAATTGCAACAAAATTTAAAATTGACAAGTAGAGCCTAATTATTACAAACTAAAGAGCCTCTTCACAGCAAAAGAAACTATCAACAAAGCATAAAGACAACCTACAAAATGGGAGATAATATTAACCAACTATGCATCTGACAAAAGTCTGATATCCATAATCCATAAGAAGGTTAAACAATTAAACAAGCAAAAAACAAATAACCCTATTTAAAAGTGAGCAAAAGACATAAACAGATATTTCTCAAAAGAAGACACACAAGTGGCCAACAAACATTAACAAATGCTCAACATCACTAGTCACTAGAGAAATTCAAGTCAAAACCACAATGAGATACCATCCACATCAGTCAGAATGGCTATCATTAAAAGTGAGAAAATAAAAGATGTTGGTGAGGTTACAGGGCAAAGGGAACACTTATACACTACTGCTGGGAAAACAGTTTGCCAATGGCTTAAAGAAGTTAAAACAGAACTGCCATTCGACACATTGATCTCATTATAGGGCATATACACAAGGAAAATAAATCATTCTACAAAAAACAACACCTGCACTTGTATGTTTATCGCAGCACTATTCACGATAGTAAAGACAAAGAATCAACCCAGGTGCCCATCGATGGTAAACTGGATAAAGAAAATGTGATACATATACACCATAGAATACTACACAGCCATAAAAATAATAAAATCATGTCCTTTGAAGAAACATGGGTGCAACTAGAGGACATTATCCTAAACCAATTAACACAGGAACAGAAAACCAAATACCACATGTTCTCATTTATAAGTGGGAGCTAAACATTTTATATACATGGATGTAAAGGTGGGTACAGTAGACACTGGAGACTACTAGAAGGAGGAAATAGGGAGCAGAGAAAGATCTAAAAAACTATGTATTGGGTACTTGGGTACTATGTGCATTACCTGGGTGATGGGATCATTCATACGTCAAACCTCAACATCACATACTATACCCATGAAACAAACCTGCACGTATAGCCCCTGAATCTAAAATAAAAGTTGAAATCATGTTTTTCTTAAGTTTATCTTATATACTGTGAAACAAATTTTTAGATTGTAAGTTTTAAACCATTGTGCAAGTAACCATTTTAAAACCGAACAAAAGAAAAATCTTACAAAATATGACTCAAAATACACTAAGAATTGCTAAATGTATAGTCTTTTTTTAAAAAACAGTACTTATTCTGAAAATTAAAAAGCCATGACACAGACAATAACTTGGAAAATGAGATGGAATAGACTCTGCATTTGCTATTTTCTGAATTTTGCTAATGTTGCAGATTTTGTGGCAGAAGTTAATGTTATTTGGGACTAAGGGTTAAAATGTTAAAATGGGAAGCATTATACTTAGCCACTACTTGTTTAATCAATACTGGCTACTCATTGCTTTTCCAAATTTATATATTTAAAAAGTAAATGACACAATGCATATAGATTAATAATAAACGTAATAAACGTCATTTAAAATCAACTTGAGTCTTCCTTGTGCATTGGTAGTAGATATTGTGAGGTGGTGAGTCTCCTGCTCTCTCTCGAGAGAGAAAAGAAAAGTAGTTTTTCTCCAAACTTAGGAATCTTGGTTTAGTAATTTCTCTTTCAATGAACATAGTAGCTAGAAGAGAGATTGACTACTGCATTTTGAGTATGTATATTACATTTTAGACTAACAAGAAAGGCAGACATCTATGAGGAAAGGAGATGAATACTAGCTATGAAATATGTCTTGCACCTACACTATTGGTTATGGTCAAAAACACAACCTCTAGAGCCAGTTAGAATTCATACAATTTCAAAACTTTCCCACTGACAAAAACTGTAAGTGTGAAAGTGAATTTCCTTGGTTTAGTATAAAAAAAAAAAATTGTTTTCTTTAGGATAATTACCAGAATATTTTCTACTATTGTCAAACTTTGTGATTTGCTCCTGGCCTCCTGCTTCATGGCCTTAGCATTGGTTATTCCTATGCATAGAATCGTTTCTCCCCAGAAATCCACATGGTTCATTTTCTCGCATCCTCAACACTTTGCTCAAATATTTTAAGACTATGTATGTTTATGTTATTCTGTTCATTCCACAGGATTAGAGAATATACACAGCATACACTTTGATGGAATTACCATGAAGCAATGGATTTAACTTAACTTCTTGTTGATGCTTGCCAAGAATGAAATGGAGCATTCTCTCCAAATTATATAAAAAGTATAGGTAATTTCCTAGTTCTAGGTTATTTGCATATGTAAGATACTCTTATAGAAGCATAAGTATAACAAATATTTGAGATATAATTAATCTTCATAGGATAAGTAATAGTTTTGAATGGATGATTCAAAAGTTTTAGGACATGCTGTCAACTTTTAAAATTGAAATTAGCTATATCATTTTATATAATTTACTATTGTTTCTTTTCTTCCTCAGAGTTCACTTAAGAAACACTGAGTTGGAAAACGACCCCTTGAAACCATTGTTCTTGAGTGTCAGAATTAAACTCCAAAATGTCATTATTATGTTCAAACTTCATATGATCTGATCTAGGTAATTTAAATATGTTCTTTATTAGATATTAAATACTATAGCATATAAAACAAAATCTAAAAGAATTGAGCTTTGTAATTTAAAAATAATAGATTAATACAAATGCTTTACCTTTTCATTACAGAATCTTCAAACACATATGAAATACAGAAAATAGTATGATAAAACAATATACATCAACACCTAATTCAATAATTATCAACTAGTCATTCTTATGCCTTGGTTATTTTGGAATAAATCTTAGACATACCATTCAACTGACAGAAATTTAAAATGTAATAATAGCAAAAATGCAAGAAAAATTTTTAATTATGTTTTATATTTCTAAATGCAAAACAAGAATGCATAGCAGCAAGCACAGAGAATATTCAAGAAAAACTAACTCATTCCAATCACTCTTAAAATGCATTGTATATTATTAATTTAATTTTTTCTGCAAACTAAAACTCATTACTACTGTATCTATATTTATGTCCCCAGTAGTCAAACAACAGAAATATACCAGACAATTAATTCTTTACCTTGTTGTTTTTCTTTCATTAAATGTTTCAGTTTTCTGTTATTGTATAACAAACACCACCAATATTTAGTATTTTAAAAATATAATAATGTATTGGTCCTCATTATTTTATAAATTGACTAATCAGTTTTCTGCCAGTCTTGCCTGAGGTGTTTCATGCAGTTGCATGGAGGTGTCCAGCTAGAACTGGGGTTGGAAAACTCTCTTAAGGGCTAGAAAGTTAATACTCTCATCATTGCAGGCCCTGTGGTCTCTCCTTTAACTTACTTAACTGTGTTTTTTAGCTGCAGGCAGCCATAGACAGTATGTAAATGAATAAACGTTGCTGTACTATAATAAACTTTATTTAAAGAAACAAGTGGTGAACCAGATTTGGTCCAACCACTATATTTCACAACCTCCTACCTTAGAGTATTAATGATTTATTCATTTAACAAACTTATATAAAATTTGACTGTGTGTGTGTGTGTGTATATATGTATATAGATGTGTGTGTGTGTATATATATGTATACCCCACTGTTGTACTGACTGGTCCAATTATATATATATATAGAGAGAGATAATTCTATATATATTATATATATTTTATATATGTTACATATAAATATATTATAAATTATATATGTTGTATATAAATATATATTTGTATATACAATTGGACCAGTCAGTACATATATAAAATTATATATTATAAAATTATATATTTATAATTTATATTATATAATTATATATTATAAAATTATATATATATATAAAATTGGACCAGTCATTACAGCAATGGTCAGGTATCAGGAGAGTTATTATCTTTATGCTAAGTTGTATATATTGTGGAATGTGACTTGAAGCTGACCTGAGACTTAGGTCATATCTTGTTTATAATTGAATTATCTACAACATGTAGTACAAGAGGGCTGCCACTTTGTGTAAATCTAATAATGTCTTGCTTACATTTTCATGAGTTGGGTGTAATGAACTGTGATTGAATAAAATATTTTTATATTATGCCAGCGTAACAAATAATTTGTTAATGAAGACATTATTCTTATATATTTTATTATAAACATTTTTAAATATTGTATTCTAAGTTGTTAGATTGTGTTATACTTAAATGTTAATGACTGTATATTCTAAGAAATAATATTTTTATCAATGGAAAATAGCCAATTATGGCACTTTTGAAAATTTCTTGCTTTAATGAGGAAAGGATTCCCTATTTAATAAATGGTGCTGGGAAAACTGGCTAGTCATATGCAGAAAGCTGAAACTGGATCCCTTCCTTATGTCATATACAAAAATTAACTCAAGATGGACTAGACTTAAATTTAAGACCTAACACCATAAAAACCCTAGAAGAAAACTTAGGCAATACCATTCAGGATATAGGCATGGGCAAAGACTTCATGACTAAAACACCAAAAGCAATGGCAGCAAAAGCCAAAATAGAAAAATGGGATCTAATTAAGCTAAAGAGCTTCTGCACAGAAAAATAAACGATCATCAGAGTGAACAGGCAACCTATAGAATAGGAGAAAATTTTTGCAATCTACCCATCTAACAAAGGGCTAATATCCAGAATCTACAAAGAACTTAAACAAGTTTAGAAGAAAAAACAAACAACCCCATCAAAAAATGGGCAAAGGATATGAACAGATACTTCTCAAAAGAGGACATTTATGCAGCCAACAGACATATGCAAAAATGCTCATCATCACTGGTCATCAGAAAAATTCAAATCAAAACCACAGTGAGGTACCATCTCATGCCAGTTAGAGTGCCGATCATTAAAAAGTCAGGAAACAGCAGGTACTGGAGAGGATGTGGAGAACTAGGATGCTTTTACACTGTTGGTGGGAGTATAAATTGGTTCAACCATTGTGGAAGGCAGTGTGGCGATTCTTCAAGGATCTAGAACTAGAAATGCCATTTAACCCAGCAATCCCATTACTGGGGATATACCCAAAGAATTATAAATCATGCTGCTATAAAGACACAAGCACATGTATGTCTATTGCAGCACTATTCACAAGAGCAAAGACTTGGAACCAACCCAAATGTCCATCAGTGATAGACTGGATTAAGCAAATGTGGCACATATACACCATGGAATACTATGCAGTCACGTAAAAGGATGAGTTCATGTCTTTTGCGGGGACATGGATGAGGCTGGAAACCATCATTCTAAGCAAACTATCCAAACGACAGAAAACCCAACACCACATGTTCTCACTCATAGGCGGGAGTTGAACAATAAGAACACATGGATACAGGGCGGGGGACATCACACACCGGGGCCTGTCTTGGGTTGGTGAACTGGGGGAGGGATAGCATTAGGATAAATACCTAATGTAAATGATGTGTTGATGGGTGCAGCAAACCAACATGGCACATGTATACCTATGTAACAAACCTGCACGTTGTACCCATCTACCCTAGAATTTAAAGTATAATAAAACAAAAATCCACAAATGGAAAAGAACAAATTAACTTGCATGAAAAAATCTCAGGGAGGCTCAAGACCATATTGAAATATTGCAGAAATTTAAAGGAATGAGAATAAGTTAAAATTATTTTCTAAAATTCCATTTTGAAGACTTAAAATGATAAAAGTTTCTCATGTAGTAAGTAAAACTAAATGTGCCCTCCTTAAAAAAAAAAAAAAATTTCTTGCTTGAATATTTATTCCACTTTAAATTATTATTTTGGAACGATATGTATACTTATGATAATAATATTAAAATACTGATTAAATCAATGTATTAAAAATAACCATAATTGAATCAAGAATCAACAGAAAATTTTTGCTTTGTTTTGTTTTCAAGTGAACTTTATTCTTATCTTCATTTTACAGATGAAGACAATAGAGGCTTCCAGAGTTTAAGTAATTTGTTCCAAAGTCACACAGCCCATGATGGGGAGCCTGTCTCTATGTCCGGATGGACCTGGCTCTGAAGCCACACATTACTGCCTCTCACAAGTTCCATCAAGGTGAATTCAAATACCCAGACTTCCACTTAATTGATCATTACACTAGTTATAGATACCACTCACCCCCAGAAAGTAGCTCCAAACAGAGGAATGTTTAGATGCTTTCATTAGTTCACTTTTATTTTCTTCAACTTTTTTTATTTCTTCAACTTTTATTTTACCTTCCGGGGTACATGTGCAGGATGTGCAGGTTTGTTACATTAGGTAAACATGTGCCATGGTGTTTTGTTGCACAGATCCCATCACCTACGTATTAAGCCCAGCATCCATTAGCTATTCTTCCTGATGCTCTCTCTCCCCAAATGCCCCCACAATAGGCCCTAGTGTGTGTTCTTCCCCTCCATGTGCCTATGTGTTCTCATCATTCAGTTCCCACTTATAAGTGGGAATATTCAGTGTTTGGTTTTTTTTTCTTCATTAGTTTGCTGAGGATAATGGCTTCCAAATTCATCCATGTCCCTGCAAAAAACGTGATCTCATTCCTATTTATGGCTGATAGTATTCCATGGTATATATGTACCACGTTTTCTTGATCCAGTCTATCATTGATGGGCGTTTGTGTTTATTCCTTGTCTTTGCTGCTGCTACTAGTGCTGCAATGAACATACGCATATATGTATCCTTATAATAGAATGATTTATAATCCTTTGGGCATATACCCAGTAATGGGATTGCTGGATCAAATGGTATTTCTCCCTATAGGTCTTTTAGGAATTGCCACACTGTCTTCCACAATGGTTGAACTAATTTACACTCCTACCAACAGTGTAAAAGCATTTCTTTTTCTCCACAACCTCACCAGCATCTGTTGTATTTTCACTTTTTATTAAATGTCATTCCTGGCATGAGATATTATCTCATTGTGATTTTGATTGGCATTTCTCTAATGATCAGTGATGTTGAGCTATTTTTCATCTTTTCTGGTTACATATATGTCTCCTTTCGAGAAGTGTCTGTTTATGTCCTTTGACTGCCTTTTAATGGGGTTGTTTACTGTTTCTCCCCCATGAATTTGTTGGAGTTCCTTGTAGACTGTGGATATCAGACTTTTGTCAGATAGATAGATAGATTGCAAAACTTTTTTCCCATTCTGTATGTTGTCTGTTCACTCTGATGATAGTTTCTTTTGCTGTGCAGAATCTTCTTAGTTTAATTACATCCCATTTGTCAATTTTTGATTTTGTTGCAATTGCTTTAGGCATTTTCATCATGAAGTCTTTGCCTGTGCCTATGCCCTGCATGGTATTGCCTAGATTTTCTTCTAGGATTTTCATAGCTTGCGATTTCACATTTAAGTCTTCAATCCATCTTGGGTTAATTTTTGTATGTGATGTAAGGAAGTGGTCTAGTTTTAATTTTCTGCATATGGGTAGCCAGTTCTCCCAGCACCATTTATTAAATAGGAAATCCATTCCCCGTTGCTTGTTTGTGTCAGGTCTGTCAAACATCAGATGGTTGTAGGTGTGTGGTCTTATTTCTGAGTTCTCTATTCCGCTACATCAGTCTATGAGTTTGTTTTTGTACTATTAACATGCTGTTTTGCTTGCTGTAACCTTGTAGTATAGTTTGAATTGGGTAGTGTGATGCCTTCAGCTTTGACCTTTTTGCTTAGTATTGCCTTTGCTATCTGGGATCTCTTTGGTTTCCACATAAATTTTAAAAGAGTTTCCCCCCCCCCCAATTCTGTGAAGAAAGTCAGTGGTAGTTTAATGGGAATAGAATTTAATCTATAAATTACTTTGGGCAGTATGACCATTTTCACAATATTAATTCTTCCTATCCATGAGCATGGAACGTTTTTCCATTTGTTTGTGTTTCCTCTGATATTCTGGACAGTGATTTGTAGTTCTCCTTGAAGAGATCCTTCACTTTCCTTGTTAGCTGTATTCCTAGGCACTTTATTCTTTCTGTAGAAATTGTTAATGTGAGTTTATTCATGATTTGGCTCTCTGCTTGCCTATTGGTGGGGTATAGGAATGATGGGGTTTTCTAGATAAAGAATTGTCTCCTCTGCAAAGATAATTTGACTTTCTCTCTTTCTATTCAAATACCCTTTGTTTCTTTCTCTTGCTTGATTGTCCTGGCCAGGACTTCTAATACTAGGAAAATAGGAGAGAGGGTATCCATGTGTTTTGCCGGTAATATCCCCCTTATCATTTCTGATCATGTTTTTTGATTTTTCTCTCTTTTCTTCATTAGTCTAGTTTGCAGTGTATCTATTTTATTAATTTTTCAAAAAAAAAATAAATAAATAAACCCAGCTCCTGAATTGGTTGATTTTTTGCAGGGTTTTTTGAATTTCTATCTCCTTTAGTTCAGCTCTGATCCTCACTATTTCTTGTCTTCTGGTAGCTTTAGGGTTTGTTTGTTCTTGGTTCTCTAGTTCTTTTAGTTGAGATGTCAGGTTGTTTCTAGCTTTTCTATGTGGGCATGCAGTGCTATAAATTTCCCTCTTAACACTGCTTTAGCTGTGTCCCAGAGATCCTTGTATGTTGTCTCTTTATTCTCATTAGTTTCAAAGAACTTCTTCATTTCTGCCCTAATTTCATTATTTATTCAAGAGTCACTCAGGAGCAGGTTGTTCAATTTCCATGTAATTGTGTTGTTTTTAGTGTATTTCTTAATCTTGAGGTCTAAGTTTATTGCACAGTGGTCTGAGAGGCTGTTTGTTATGATTTCATATCTTTTGCATTTGCTGAGGAGCGTTTTACTTCAGATTATGTGATAAATTTTAGTGTTAGTGCTGTGTGGTGATGAGAAAAATGTACATTCCCTTGTTTTGGGGTGAAGAGTTCTGTTGCTATCTATCAGGTTCACATGATCCAGAGCTGAGTTCAGGTCCTAACTATCTTTGTTAATTTCCTGTCTCAATGATCTGTCTAACATTGTCAGTTGGATATTAAAGTCTCCCACTATCATTGTGTGGAAGTCTACCTCTCTTTGTAAGTCTCTAAGGACTTCCTTTATGAATTTCAGTGCTCCTGTATTGGGTGCATATATATTTAGGATAGTTAGCTCTTCTTGTTGAATTGACCCTTTACCATTATGTAATGCCCTTCTTTGTCTTTTTTGATCTTTATTAGTTTAAAGTCTGTTTTATCAGAAACTAGGATTGCAACCCCTGCTCATTTCTGTTTTCCATTTACTTGGTAAATTTTCCACCAGCCCTTTATTTTGAGCCTGTGTGTGTCTTTGCACATGAGATATGTCTCTTGAAGGCAGCATACAAATGAGTCTTGGCTCTTTATCCAGCTTGTCAGTTGGTGTCTTGTAATTGGGGCATTTAACCCATTTACATTTAAGGTTAGCATTGTTATGTGTGTAAATTTAATCCTGTCATCATGATGCTAGATGGTTATTTTGCAGACTTTTTTATGTGGTTGCTTCATAGTGTCACTGGTCTGTGTACTTCAATGTGTTCTTGTAGTGTCTGGTAATGGCTTTTCCTTTTCATATTTAGTGCCTCCTTCAGAAGCTCTACCAGGGTAGGACTGGTGGTGATGAATTCTCTCAGCATTTGCTTGTGTAAAGAAGGATTTTATTTCTTCTTTGCTTATGAAGCTTAGTTTGACCAGATATGAAATTGAGAGTTGGAAATTCTTTTCTTTAAGGCTGTTGAATATTGGCCCTGAATCTCTTCTTGTTTGTAGGGTTTCTGCTGAGAGGTCCACTGTTAGTCCAATGGGCTTCCCCATAAGATTGAAGGTAGGTAAGTCCACAAAGATGAGAAAGAATAAATGAAAACATGCTGAAACCGCAAAAAGTCTGAGTGCCTCGTCTCCTCCAAATGACCACAACACTTCTCCAGCAATGGCACAGAACTTGGCTGAGGCTGAAATGGCTGAACAGACAGAAGTAGGCTTCAGAAGCTGAGTAATAACAAACTTTGCCAAGCTAAGAACCATGATAAAACAATACAGGAGCTGATAGCCAGAATAGCTAGTTTAGAGAGGAACACCAATCTGATAAAACTGAAAAACACAACACAAGAACTTCACAGTGCAATCAGAAGCCTCAGTAGAATAGAGAAAAATTGAGGAAAGAATCTCAGAGCTTGAAGATTATCTTTCTGAAATAAGACAGGCATACAAGAATAGAAAAAAAAAAATAAACAGGAATGAACAAAACCTCCAAGAAATATGGGTTATGTAAAGAGACCAAATTTATGACTGATTGAGTTTCCCGAAAGAGATGGGGAGAATGGAACCAGTATGAAAAACATACTTCAGGATATCATGCAGAGGAACTTCCCCAACCTAGCAAGACAGGCCAACATTCAAATTCAGGAAATGCAGAGAACCCCAGTAAGATACTCCATGAGAAGATCAACGTCAAGACACACAATCATGAGATTCTCCAAGGTCTAAATGAAAGAAAAAAAGTTAAGGTCAGCCAGAGAGAAAGGCCAGGTCACCCACAAAGGAAAATTTTAATAGTCAAATAAAACTGAAAGGTACTGTAATTTTTAAGACTGTATATGGTAATAATTATAGACTGTAATAATATAGAGAGGGGATTCTTTTAAAGTATCAATGAATAAATAGAATTCAATAGATGATTTTTAAAATTTTAGAATGATATGAAGTATTCCAGATTGTTAAAACAAAAGTTGAAAAGTGACTCACATATTTCATAAATTCAAAATGGCATATTTGTTACATCTTTTGTTTTTTAATAAACCTTGCCTCAATCTATATTTTTGTATTTATTTATATGCTTTAACAGATCCCATTTGTTAGATAGCAATTAACACATTGCTATGATTACTTACACACAAATTTGGTCAGAGCTGTTTATATTATCATAACTTTAATTCAGTTATGTGAACAGTATATAAAAAGTCCGATCTCTAAAGAGAAGGGATTCACTAGCATACAGAATTCTCAAAGAAACATGAAAGGGGAAATTTTTCCTTCATATGAAAATATATTTTTCCCAGAGCTCGGGGGAATATGAAAGAGAAATGAAGTTGGTTAAAATTCATCTTGACTGGGTATCCAAGAGATCTGTTTAACTCAGCAACTATTTTAGTTTTTGATGTACTGCATGAACATATAGCTAAACAATTAAAGAAATAACCTTTCCAAAATAGAGTGACTTGGTTATGATTCATTTTAACATAAGTGTAAAACCAACAATCCTTGTCATTTCACTCAACAAACATTTTCAGGGACCACTTGAAGAGAAACTATAAAAATATCTTGTTTATATCTTTGATAAGATCCAGAATGGACCCACATCAAAATTTGCAGAATGAGTGTCATAAATTGAGAGGAAAAAGTACAAAAGATAGTGAAGCATTGCATTGCTTAAGCAATCCAGAATCAGTAAGATAGATGGATGACATTGTAATCTGTGAAACAAAGTTGTCAATATCTCTGAGGTGAAAAGTAATTCAGAAGATTCTGAATCTAAAACTGAATATAGAAATTATGTATGCATAATTTAATAATTAAAATTAGTTAGGAATAATTTAACCACATTATTTTGTGTGTATTTAACATGTAATATCTCCTAATGTTTATAATCAAATAGAGCATTTTAAAATTCAGATAATCTGATACGTAACACTTAAATCTTCTCTATTTTGACTTTAGCTATACCTCTATAATAATGTACAATCAAAGAACTGTATATCAAGGCTACATAATGAAACAGGAGAAGTTCCCTCGTCCTCCTTGCAGGGCCTGTGACAGGGTTGTGTCCTGCTTCTTTGGTGCCCTGATGCTCAAACCCCTAGTGGGAGCATGCAGATAGGCAGGTCACTGGGAGGGAGCGTTTTTGGGCTCTGATCTCATGGCAGCATCTAGAGTTGAGTGTTTACAGTTCCCAAAGCCCCAGTGGGCATGTGTTACAGTGTACTTTTCAAGTTTTGCCGTCTGCAGGTGGCTTGTGTTAATCAGCTTAACTAGACCCTCTGCCTTATTGCAAGCACAGAGGGCTTTCTGTATCCCAGGTTCTTACCTGGTGCACTGGAAAAATCGTAGCTGGAGGATGGGTGCAAGGTTTTATTGAGTGGAGATAGCTCTCAGCGAGGTGGATGGAAAGCCAGAAGAGAGATGGGTCAGAAAGGTGGTCTTCCTCTCGAGTCTGGCCGCCCAGCGACTGGACTCTCCCCTGACTGCTTCTGGCCAAATTCTACGTCGCCCACCGTCAATGGCCTGCCAGCATCTGCTGGTGCCTGTCGGTGTGCTCTTCCGCTCTTCTGCTCCTCTGGATGTCCAGCTGCCTGTGTGTGTGCCTGCTGGCGTGTCGGGGTTTTTATAGGCACAGGGTGGGGAGCATGGCGGGCGATAGTGGTCTTGAAAAACGCAACATTTGGGAACGAAAGCAGGAGTGCTTGTCCTCACTTAGGTCTATAGGTACAGGCCTGAGAGTGGAGCCCTAGCCAGGGACCCCGCCCTTCTCCACCCAGCACTTCTCCGCCACCCCTCCCGTATCAGTAACATATAATTTTGTGATAGCAAGTTGATAAACTATTAGGGTATTTGATTTTTAAATCTGAGTTTTTAATTTATAGTTTTATTATGTATTTTTGAATATATGAATCTTTGATTTAACATGCTCTAATTTTCAAATCAGAAGATATGCTTAGAAAAGTCTTACTTGCATTTCTATTCTTCCCATTGCACTTCTACCCCATATATATTCTGGGAATCTCTGATTATTGGTTCACAGAAATCTTCCTCATTCTTATTTCTATTCGCATACTACTCCATGACAAAAATGTACCCTAATAAATTCAACTTGTATCCTGTGGATGGGAGTTTGGAATGCTTCCAACATTTTGCTATTGTATGTAATGTCACAATTAATAACTCCATTTTTTGCATTTATTCAACTCTACACCTGTACGAATAAAAATTGTATTTATAGTGCATTTTTAATGTGAAATCCTTGGGTCAAAGGAAACATCAGTATATGTTTTTATTAGATATTGCTAAATGCCTTTCAGCAGCTCATGATAATGCCTTTCTCTGTAGGTTCTCCAATTGAGTGTAGTGTCAAATTTTTAAAATTTTTGCTTATATAATGCAGGAAAAGTAGTATTTCAGTGAAGTCTTTTTTTTTTTTTTTAATATTTAAGGGACATATGTAAACCTTTCTCTTGGAATCTTATATTTGTGTCTTTTGCTTATTTTTCTACATGATTTTTATTTCTATTCCCATCTAAACTGTAATAATCATTTATCTGTTTTATACAGATTTCAATATTTTCCATTTGCCTTTTAACTCGATGTGATTCTCTTGATATATTAGAGGGAAGATCTTTTCTCTGCTTTCACTATATCTGTTTCCCTAAATTCAACAAAACAGAAAAGATCCAGAAAAGGAAGGAAAGGGTGAGTTAAATTAATTGGTCATCATCTCCTGTTCAGCACTGAGAAAAGGAGTGGGAAATTAAATTTCAAAGTGATCTGAATTGAAGTTATAAATTCAGATAGAAATGAAACAAGATAGAAAATGCTTTTAACTGAAAATAACTAAAAGATCATGTTACAGCCCAGCGTATTACTGGTGAGTGGAAAAGAAAGCTCAGGGAGCATATTTGAAAGCATGAATAAGGTGCAGAGAAAAAGAAATTAACAACAATAAATGAGAAAACAGTTTGGTAACCTATAACTTGCAAACTCTTTATAAACTACCTTATACAGTGTTACACAGAGAGAGGAATTTTAATTAAATTACACAAAAAGTAATGTCTTTCCTTCAATGAATAGAATGCATGTAGCTTTTTATCTTTAGTTACTTTTGTCTACATTTTCATAAAATGAATTACAATACGCTTTCATTATTTAATGGTCACACACAAAAAAAGCATTAAAGTATTAGTCAAGTTAAACATAAAGCTATAACTCAAGGTAGTCATATGAAATATTACAATGCTGGTGTTATGTTTTTATAATTTGTACTAGTCATATATCCCCATGAGTGTAATAAAAATAATGCTCTTAAAAATTGGAATATCAAATTGGCCTAGGTGATAGAAATAGATTGCTTTCTGCTCCATAGTGGAAACCATATTGGTTATAAAGACATATTAGTTTTATAATTTATCCACTAAATTGTTAAATATATTTCAAGAAGAAAGTCTAAGTTTCTACAAGTACTCAGAAACTCACATTTAAAATAACATATTAATAAAGTTTAAATATATATATAATAATTTCATCTATTTTATATATATGCATGCCATATAAATTTACTGAATGTGGAAGACGTGAGTCACTTACCACTGCTGCTGGTAAAGGGCATACTATAATATGTATACCTAGAATCATAAAGCCTGTATAATATACGATGAGAGCAGAAGAGTTGATTGCTTAGTATATTGTAAATGTATCATATAAAGAGAAAGGCCATATAATATGCAATGTAATTGTAGAAGTTTTTCAAAATCTTTATTAATATAAATAATCCTTCTAAAAAGTTATAGCTTGAATATATTATTTTTAGCAAAAGAGAGTTTATAAATTACATTTAATATCACTTTGGAATTCATCAAATCCTTCTCTGAATAACACTTAATCAGTGCTGATTAAATTACCCTAATTTTTAATAAAGACCACAGACATGAAACAGTTATGGAAGGAGACAGTAAATGGTAAACCAAAGGGGTCCTTAAATTACTACCAGAAGTAACCCCAAACATCTCACGTTCAAAGAATTATCTAATAATATAGCATAGTATGTGGTAAATGAGCTAATAAAGTAAGTAATATAATTCCATGTTGGATTCCAAACACAAGTGTTAAAATAACATTTAACATTAAGATTGCAGTAATTTATATAAAAGGCTTGTCAGGAAGAGATTATATTGTGTTATACAGAAATTATAGCAGGAATAATCTCATTATTTGTGTGATTCAGGTAGTCTGAAATTCTAGATACGATATTTGGAAATGTAAAATTTATATGTGCAAAAAGTTTTATTATAATGCAAGGCTGCAAAGGTAAAGTGTATCATGAGCTACTTCATTTGTCATCTGAATGCTTACCAAGGTACCTTATTTAATGAAAATAATTAAGGCCCAAATTCAACTTATTCCAATTTAACTATAACTTTTATTTGGCCAGTGACTGACTTTTAGTCACATTTAATAAAAAATTATCAAGTATTCCTCATTTTTTTCTCAGTCTCAAAACACATCCACCCAGTCATTTTTACTAAAACGTTTTAGTACCATGTCCAGCTGTGGACATTTCGCAAGGTTTGGTTACAGCCTTGTGCTTTTTTCTACTGTATTTCTATCCAAGTGAACTTGCTATGCATGTCTTCAGAAAACCCTTCCCAGTCTTCATGGCAAAGTCAAAACTCCCCTATAATGTGCTTTCTAACATCATGAACTTCTCCTTTACAAGCGTATTTGCAATTGTAATTTTATATCTCTTCTCTGTGTGGGTTATTTACTGCTCATTTCACTAACCAAATTTAAATTCCACCGTGGCAGTAACTATGTCTGCTCGTCTTTAGTGTTTCATTTCTTTTATGTAGCATAATTCCTTGAGCACGGGAGATAGCCAAGAAATACCTGTTGAAACCATGAATAAGTGAATAATGAGTCCTTTTTCTTATGTCCTTCACATCTGTTAGTGACACCTCAACTTTCCCATTTTTCATATTTGAAGAGCATAAAGTTATCTGTTTATTTTCCCTATTTCACTTTCCATTTGAAATTGTCACTTAATATTTTTGTTCTTCAGAAAGCCTGCAGTAACTTTTAGCTTTCACATCACTTATTATTCTTGTTACTACAAGCATATTATTTACAGTATTTTATTTACTTCCTTAACTTATTCTAGCAAACTCCCCTCAATGTTGGATTATTGTAGTAGGCTCCTAACTAATCTTTTTCTCACTTCCCTCTCTTCTTTGGATTAAATATGATACTTTATATGTGCTGCCATCAATTCAATTTTTATTCTGTTACTTGCCAAACGATGGACAAACAACTTCACTTATAAGTTACATTGTAGTCTGCGGTATGTAACTCACCTAATTGATCATTTCTTCACAACTTATACCTCTTCCTGGATAGATTTTTGTTCTCTCCTGTTTTGCCATATCCTCTGGTCTTTTGCCTCTCTTTATTATGCCCAATCAGCTTAAAATCATTTCTGCTCTCTGCAATGCTTTTTTCTATGATATTTTTAACTATTATAAACCATGATATTTATGAATTATCACAATATGTTTAAAAAAAACTACACTGAATTCTTTCAAAAGGTGTTAAGGAGAAAAAGTCTAGTTGTTTAATGTGTTAACTATATATAATAGGGAGGTAAAACACTAAATAGAATCTATCTTAAGAAATGTTGTAATCAATCATGAAACTTAAAGAAATTGTATGTGTAAGCAAGCATTTCCTATTCAGTCAAATAGTTCATAAATAGTAATAAAGTAACATTAGTAAATTTCATCCAGTAATAGATATTTAGAACGCGATGCTAATGTTAATATTTCTAATTCAATCATGAGATGTTTGTTAATCACATAAATCCAGTGTTTGATGATGGATAAGAGTACTCACTTTTAAGAAAAGAGCAATTTTTACTAAAGTTGCAAAGAAACCTCCTCCTTGGAATTCATGCACACCTCTGGCTAGAGGTTAGAGGCTCCACTGTTTTAAAATAAATGATTTGTTAGAAGTATTTAACTTTGCTGGCAGAAGCTTGTTTTTAAAATACTAGTCACACTTAAATATACATTAAATAATTATTATATAATGTAACTCAACAAATTAAATTTCTATGGGAGGTCATAAAGTTTTCTTAAAGTGAATCATGTCTGTCATTTATTAAAAGTATACTCTCTGATTAAGCCCTCCGATGAACTTTATTAAGTTATTCCAGTTTACTTGAATGACATTAAAGAATTTGAAGTCTTGCATGTTGATTACTTAACCTTGTTCATTTACAACATATTTTGATGTGCATCAGTACTAAACTAATCTTGTAAAAATGACTATAAAAATCACGTTAGCAGAGTAACTCATTACATTTTAGAACTCCACTCAATTAATTCTTCTTAATGGTGTTAATAATCTCTGTACTTAATGTTTTATAATTTCTACTTTATTATCCAAAATGTACATGCTCATCAAAAAAATACAAACAGCTCAAAGGAAAAGAGTAAAACACTCCTGAAGGCTATTTTTCCATGATATAATTCAAAATATTGAGCTATTGAGCCATAAATTAACTCACTACTCTCACTTTCTAATATTTGTGTGGAGAGAAGTAAAGGTTAAGAATCAGTATTCATTATTATATTCATACACACACATAGTGATTATCTATCTTTGATTATCTTGGTATTTTTTTAGCTTTTTGTTCTTTATTATTTCTTACAACACACTACTTCTCCTGGAATAACTTCCTGCTACCTAAAACACATCCTTTATAATTCCCTTTACTGTGGGTCTCCTGATAGTGAGCTCTGTTAGTTTATGTCAATGCCATTGTTCCTCCATACATGATAAATATTGTCGCCGATTATAGAATTCTAGGAAGACAAACTCATTTTTTTCAGCAGATTGAAGATATTTTACTGTCTTCTGGCCGTCAGCTGTCAGCCAATTGAAGGTAATTGTTTTGTCTGCTTTTATATTTTTCTCTTTATCTTCGATTTTTCTGGATGTCAATTAAATTTGTGTGTTTAGTTCTTGTTGTCCCATTGATACGTTGTTTTTCAGTTTTATTCATTTGTTTGCTTGTTTGTGATTAAACGTACACTCCATTGGCTAATTCCATTAACTTAGCATGCCTCTTTTAGAAAAAGAAAGACCATTTATCTTTTGTTTATGATTTTTAAGTCTTGTTTTGGTTTATACAGAATAATTAAGTCCCATCATAGTATGTTTCTATAGGTATAAAAATAATAGTTGTCCTTGTTTATTTACTTTCAAAAGAATCATGGTTCCAAGAATTCCTGAAAATTTGATTATCTTCAAATAGTAACTTGAAATGTGAGAAATGACTATACAAAATTCAATATGGGAAAATATTTCCAAAGATATGTAATGAATTTACTACAGTTTATCAGACTTAATTTTGCACTTGTTTTTATGTACTTCAAAATTTAATTTTAGAATATTTGAATAGTTTATATTACGGTTCCAATTTACTTTTTTCAATCTCAACATTTCTGTGTTTTACTAGACAATCAACACTGGAATATTATTAGCATTATATTAATTTCTGAATGAAAGACAGATCTGAAGTATTTCATACTAGGGGGAAAAAAGAGAAAAATTGCACAGAGTAAAAAAATATGTATTTCAGATATAAATTCACCTTTAATTTTACTTTTTTGCTTATATAAATATATATTAATTAATATCATGAATACACAAAAATTAACAGAATAGGATTAATGTTTTTCTGTGAGCTAACAAGATTACTAAAAGTTGTGTTATATTTTAGGTAGAAAACTGCAATGTATATTTTAGGTAGAAAGTAACCATGCAACTTTAAAAATTATCTTTATGCCTAATTGAATATAGAATGTAGGTTATTTTTGAAAATTAAAGTATGTCTTAAATTAAATAAGTCCCTAGTCATCATTAAAATCACTGAGACATCTATACAATGAATTTGAAATGGCTTCACAAATAACCATTCACTTGCCTATTAAAAGGAGACCTCTTTAATATCTATTGAATAATAAATATATATATATAAAAATATTCATTCTAGGTAATTCTAAAATTTTGTTTAAAATAAGTCTGGCAAATCATTAAGGAGAATTGTTCTGCGGAATGTGTACCTACTTAATGCATTCAGTTGTTCTAATATTTTCTCATTAATCTTGTTTTCCCGTATGAAACAATTTTACCACTTTTAGGAAATCAAAAATTATTTGTACATAGAAAAGCTGAACATTCTAACATTATTACCATCAAGTCTCATTTTACTAACCAAGGGGACATTTTGTTATTTAAACAATCTACTTGCCTTCTTTCAACCCGATTTCTCCAATGACTCATTATTAGTATTATTATTTTTTGAGAGTCCCCCTGTCACCTAGGCTGGAGTGCAGTGGCATGAGCTCAACTCACTGCAACCTCCGCCTCCTGGGTTCAAGTGATTCTTCTGCCTCAGCCTCCCAAGTAACTGGGATTACAGGTACATGCCACCAAACCCAGCTAATTTTTGTATTTTTAGTAGAGACGGGGTTTCACCATGTTGGCCAGGCTGGTCTCGAACTCCTGACCTCAGGTGATCCACCTGCCTCGAGCTCCCAAAGTGCTGGGATTACAGGCGTGAGCCAATGCACCCAAGCAATGACATAATTTTCTTGTTTGCAGACGTCAAATATATTAGTAAATAAGAATTTATTTCACAAAACTAATGTGCAGGAAAGATAACTATGATTTAAATTTCTAAATAAATTTAATATGATGTGAGCATCTTACTTACTCATCAAAAATACTGAGATGGATGTGAATTAAGTCAATCTTGGGCTTTCCTGTCCATTTAGATTGAATAGTACAGAATTCCAGGAGATTTATGTCATCTCTAACAAAATGGAAAAAGGCCCTAGTATGTGTGATGGGCATTGCTGTACATGGTTATATACATGGTAATGGGCATTCTTCTGCTACAAGAAGCTGCAAGTCTTTTACTCTGTTTTCTATGAAGCCATGACATCTTTTAGGACAGAATTTTGCCCTTTTCAGCAGCTTCTCTATGACAGAAAGGTCAGAACTTCTCTTATGCTTTTTATAATGTTGAGCTTACTCATCACCTGGCCGAAGATTTTCTTTAAGTCTTTGTAAAATTAAAACACATAATTCCTCCCTCTGGCAACAACAACAACAACAACAAAAAAGTCTATACTTTGGTGTTAAAATCTAAACTTTAGACAAATTAAACTGAACAGAATTTATTTCAGCAAAGGACAATTCATGGGTCCAGCAGCACTCAGAACCAAAGAAGGCTTAGAGAGTTCTGCCCAGCAGCATGAGCAGTGAGCTTTTATGGTAGAACACAAAAACAGAAGTAGATAAATCACTGGATTTGCTAAAGCTAGGGAACTGTCTTTTAGGGGCATGGTTTAATTAGAGGTGTGCCTTATTTGTAGATAGTATAATGAGTTGGCTGCCTGGGATTGGCTGAACCTTGGCTCCTTATGATTAGCTGAAACTATACTTTTAAGTTAAGCTTTAAGTTAAGTTTCAGTTTGTTTATGTACTAAGTTAGGTTGCAGTTTGTTACATAGAAACTGGAAATACAGAGGCAGCCTCGGTTTAATGGCTTCCTGTTTATTTTAGTTTAATAATTCTCCCCTTTTGATCAGTCTCTCAATCTTGAGAAATTGACCAAAACCTTAGATCTTGGTGCCATTCTCTGTCACCATCGAAATGGACTTATTTGTTATGGAATTTACAAGTCATGATGTCAAATTAGTTGAGTAATTACTTATGTTATTTTCAGGTTTTTGGTGCTAAAACTGGAGTGAAAACATTTGACACACAGTAGATGGCTACACAGAAACATTTAAGACCCTTGTGAGGATACAGCTCAGTAGGGTAGGGATAATATCAAATGGGTGAAGCGTGCTCTTTAACCAAGGCCCCCATGAATCAAACTGATTAAAAACAAATGCATCAAAAAATCAGCTGGAAGATAAATCTGCTTATTTAAAACAAATGCATAGTTTGTTAGGGTTTTTTTACAACTGAGTTTCTACTATACTAGATATGTGTATCCAAGTGCAGCAGCAAGTGTTGGCAGTTACACACACTTGCCTTTCTTCAGCCAACCCACAGTCTAAGGCAGTCTTGTTATCTAAAACAATTTTAGCGAGGGAGTTTAGATAATTCTGTCAAGCTACTATGGTTTCTATGAGTAGAGTCAGCTCTACTGGTGAATGTTTGAAGTAGTAGAGAAATCAATTTCTAATTGTAATCATACATACATATACGACAGAGAGGAAGCATTCTACCAAAGATGTAACTGAGAGAAATTAACACATTCTTCTGTATTCTGTAGTGAAAATTAAGATGTATAGACCAATGTTCAGTTTTCGATTGGTTATGGAGTAATTGTATTGTTAGAATTCCTCATTTACATTAATCTCTTATTTCTCCCTTTTTGAGACACTTATTTCCTACTCATTGAGTGAAGCTGGCCATTTATATGGCTTATTGTTAAATCCTCTGCAGGCAAAAATAGTTCTTAGAGGGGCACAGTGAACAACTGCAGGACACCTTGTATATTAGGGGTCATCAGTAGGAAAGAACTGGTGCTTTTTATCCAAGGATGAATTATTGAATTATTGCAAAATTGAAGGTTACCAACAATTAGAAAATACAGATTATGAATTTGTCTACCAACTGTCAAGTTATCTTTCCCTTTCGTTTTCTTATGCAGTTTTCAGCATTTTTAACTGAAAAACTCTCCCTATAGCTTTTTTTGACTACTCCTATATTTAAACAAGAGATTGGAATATGTGCATCTAAAAGCCCAGCTTTATATTAATAAAAAAAGATAAGATGTGCAGTTTTAAGAGTCACACCTGAACTATCAGCGAAAGTCATTACAGGATGAACCAGAGTATCTCTAATATTACGTAGGGATTGAGGTTTAGCATGACACATCCAGAATTTAGTTAAGTTCCTGCAGAATATATCGATTGTGATATATTAGCCGTAGAACTATATAGCCACACATAAACAAAAAGATGTCATGGGGCAACGAGAAAAAAGAACAAAGTTTCCATGATGACAGCAGAGAGAAGCCATGATTCATGATGTTGAGAAAGCTGTCCACATCTAGAATGTCATCTGGGAAGAGACTTCCCTGGTCCAATGGGTATACAGTCCCAAGCATGTGAAAGGGCACCCTTGAGTTGAGAACTGTGAACCTAAGGCTCAAGGCCTTGAAATTTTGCTGCAGTGTGAGTTGTAAGAAGAACTTGATATGGTCCCTTACAATAGCGTTCAAGGGACATCTTTCTCTGGTGTCATTTACAAAAGACCCGATTTTTAAGTTCTAGATTGTAAATGACCAGGTTCTAGGTTATCATCTGCTGTTGGGTCATGGAAGGCTTCGTTTACCTGGTGAAAATATACATAGGCATCATGCATTAAAGCCTTGCAGTGTGTAGGCATATTCAAGTTTATGAGAATGAGAGGTACATTAGATTCTATTATTAAAGATATAGTTACCTCAATAGCTATTTTATAAGGGTTTGAGGGGTTAAACTGTGCTTTCCAGGAGGGTGGATCTAATGGTTATCATGGCCAATGGTAATAACTGTGGCCAAGGCAATCCAGTCAATTCAGTTAACTGATAATTTCAGTTTTAAAACATCATTTATCCTTTCAATACTCCTAGAAGATTGAACATGAGAGAAACAGTGGTGATACTATTGTGTTTTTAATATCTTATTTAACTGTTTTATAACTCAGCATGTGAAATCCCATATGTGTTAAAAATGTGTTAAAAATGTGTTTGTTTTTAAACACATTTTTAAATGACCTTTAGCTACTTTTCTAGCATCAACCCTCCTGCATGGAAAAGTTTCTATCCGTTCAGAGAACATTCAGACTATTACAAGAACATTGTGATATTGCATTATGGTTAGTAATTGAAAGAAACCCATCTGTAAGTCTTCAAATTATCCAACAGGTGGCAAAAATGTCCCACCTGTGTGCCATCTGAAGTTTTCATTGCCTTCCTAGGATTCTGGCCTGACAAACCAAATGTTGGTTTTAAACCATTTTCATAAATTTAAAACAGGGAACACAACAATGTTTTTCATACTTTGTATTATATTATCTGCTCCATGAACATGGAGAACAGCTTCTAATAATGGAAGCTTAGGATTCAGCAAGGACTAATTGGATTTCCAGGCCCTCTATAAATCAGCACTTAACATCAAATTTACATTCTTTCATATAGCAATTTTTTTTTGAATCAGGGAAATGGCACTGTATTAAATAGGCTATCATAGGTCACTGGACTTGGGTCAATTTTATGGAGTTCATTCAAATTGCATATCTTAACAGTTTCAGTTCTAGATGACTTATAATAAAAATTTATTTCCTTGGTATTTAATTAGTTCTTGTTCTGCTTGATGTTGTGTTCTCAGTTTTATGAACCAATCAGTTTCTGCATTAGTTTTGGGAATTCTTACCCAGACCAATGATATATCTTGAAGTTATCAGAAACCTGTGCTTCTCAGAGTTCATTCTAATAATTCACTCCAAAGAAAAAACACTTTTGGTTTATAGTTACTTTCAATAGCTTTCAGCAAAGTGTCAGAGTAAAACAATTAACTGTCTGTGGATGACAAGCCTTAAAATAGCTATGGTCAAAGATATGATGAGAGGTTATTTTAATGCTATTTAAGGAAATTTATTACTTCTGCAACATACAATATTTTAAGATAACTAGAATTAACACTGAAAGCATTTTGTCAGGATTATCAGATTTCTAGGAATTTTATAAAATTTCTAAAACATATTCATTACATATGTAAACAATATGATTTAAAGAAGATTCAACATCACTTTTTATTTGACAGTACTTTCCATGCGCTTAAACATATCAAATGAATCTAATTAGTTTAACATTTCACTTTTTATGAGAGAGAACAAATTCTGTTGAGATACTACCGGGACCTTACTAGAAATTCCCAAGATTAGTTCAAGCTCAAAAGTACTTAAATTCGAATTTTATATTTTAAAGTTGTCAAGAATGACAAAAAGTTTAAAATGCATATTTAAATAGAATCACAAGTCACTGTGAAGCAACATTTATTTGACCAGAGTGATAATTAAAAGGCTTCAAAGGCAAATACAGAAAGCTACATTATAGATCAATACGCCAAGCAAACTTTAACAGAGAGAACCAGATTCTAGTTTTGCATCAGTGTTCTTTTGATATTTATGCTCAGTTTAAAAACAGTATACGTTCAAGTCTTAGCTTAGTCACACACAAGTTTACCATCACAAGGCTCATTTCCTACAAAACTTCTACAACTTTTTTATATCCATTTTATTTTTATTTTACAGTTTTTTTCTTGTGAAACAACTAGTCATTCTATATTATGAAAAAATAATTTTTTCCTTAACAAGACAAAACACATCCTCATATCTTATATCTTTACCAATAACACATCTTACCTTCTTTGTATAATGTAATTCTTCTCCCTTTATCCAAAAACAGTACAGTCCAAACCCCCCAGTGGATGCCTGAAACTACAGAAGTACAAAACTATATATACTATAATTTTCCCTATACATACATACCAATGATAAAGTTTAATTTATAATTTATGCACAGTAAGAGTTTAACAATAATAACTAACAATAAAATAGGACAATATACTGTAATAATGGTATTCTCTCTCTCTCTCTCATTCAGAATATCTTGTTGTACTGTACTCACCTTTCTCGTAATCTATCAGTCTGATAACTGCGATGACTACTAAGTGAATAACATGTGGGTAGCATAAACAGCATGGATACTCTGCACAAAAGTATGAAACACATACAAGGCAGACAAAGTAGGATGGTGTGAGATTTCATCATGCTACTCAGAACAACACACAATTTAAAAGTATTAATTGTTTACTTCCGAAATTTTCTATTTAATATTTTCAGAACATAGTTGATAACTGAAACTATAGAAAACAAACTATAGAAAATAAAACTATGGGCTGGGTGCTGTGACTCACGCCTGTAATCCCAGAGTTTTGGGAGGCTGAGGCCGGCAGATCACGAGGTCAGGAGATGGAGACCATCCTGGCTAATATGGTGAAACCCCATCTCTACTGAAAAAATACAAAAAAGTAGCCTGGCGTAGTGGTGGGCACCTATAGTCCCAGCTACTCGGGAGGCTGAGGCAGGACAATGGCGTGAATCCAGGAGGCAGAGCTTGCAGTGAGCCAAGATTGCGCCACTGCACTCCAGCCTGGGCCACAGAGCGAGACTCCGTCAAGAAGGAAGGAAGGAAGGAAAGAAGGAAGGAAAGAAGGAGGGAGGGAGGGACAGAGGGACGGAGGGAGGGAGGGAGGGAAGGAAGGAAGAAGGA